>NW_026000221.1:30852331-30865376 GCF_001458135.2 Marmota marmota marmota | reverse complement strand
TCTGCCCACCTTTCGGGCATGGGTGGCGGCTCTGCTGTGCCCCTACTCCAATTGGGGTGTCGTGACTACCACGCCGGCAGGTCACTGGGCCTGTTCCTGGCACGGGCGGTGACTCTGCTCTACCCCTACTCCAGTTGGGGTGACATGTGTACCACACTGGCAGGCCGCTGGGCCTGACCCGCCAGTCTGTCGCAGGTCTGCTTACCTTGCAGGCGCGGGTGGCGGCTCTGCCTGCCCCTCCTACCACGCCTGTGTACCACTGGGTCGCGGGTCTGCCCACCTTGCGGGCGTGGGTGGCAGCTCCGCTCCGTCCCCTCTCCAATTGGGGTCACGTAATCACCACACCAGCGAGCCGCTTGGCCTGCTCCGGGCGCGGGCGGCGGCCCGGCTCCTCCCCTCTGGCTCGACGACAAATCGAGAGAGACTTGGGTGTCTGTGCCTCACCCTCCCTACCAGGAGAACAACTGTTTCTGTCGCCGCTGATATTGATGAAGTTCTCTCCTCCGCCGCTTTCTGATGACATCAGATCTCTGCCATGTTGGTATCCTATGCGAATGGCAGCATTTCTTTCCCTTTGCCGGGTAACCAAAGCAACGGGTGAGTCCTGACTGGCCCTCAGCAGGACCCGGACCGAGAAGCAGTTTCCATGGGCTCCTTAGCCCTGGGCCAGGGCAGTTCCGGGAGCCGGAACTCGGCCGCTCCGTGCTCGGTGTATGCTCTGATAAGAGCAGGCTCCAAGAAGCACTCAGGCACTGAGCCTGAGTAATCTGTCTGCAAGCCGCAGGTGAATGGCAGCCTGAAATTACCTGTTCTATGGCTGAATGAGCTGCGGTCAGTCGAAAACAGGGATGGTGACGTCAGCTCTCCAAGATGGTGGCCGCTGGCCTCCTCTGTGCTCTGACCGGTGTGGAGAACCGAAATGGACAGCTTCCTTCCCCCGTCTCAAACCCAGAATTCAGCACTGAGTACGGTGCTTGCACGGCTGGCAGAAACTGCAGCGCTGTATCCCTGCGTCGCTATCTCCTCGTTTCCCAGCGCGCGGCACAGACTCTAGCCGCAGGGCGATTTGCTGAATAAGCAGTGTTACCCTCCGTGCGACAAATCTCTTGCGTTTGAGTCCCCGTAGCCGATCCTCGTGCGATGGAAATCCTTCCTCCAGGTTCCGGAGCACCCCACTATTGCTGGAAATTCCTAACAAGATAGCCTTTAGCCATCCTGACTCGTCATACTCACACACAGTGACGCGGCACACAGGGGCAATGCACTCCCCTCGCCGCCATCTTCTCCCCCCCCCATCAATTCTCTTGAAGCATGGTTCCAAATGACCCATGTCTGATAAGAAACCTTCCTTGGTTCTGGCTACAGAACCAAGTCCAAGTGCCTCACAGTCTGCTTCTTAGGGCCCAGCCTGCCACCCACACCACTCCCCTTCACTTCTCCTTCATGGCCCTGGGCCTAGCTAGCTGACCTGAAATGCTGCTGTTCTCACAGAGTTCTTTCTTTGGGGAACTAGGTTCAAACTGTACCCTCCTCCTTAAATGATGTTTATGATAATGATAAACAATATCCATTGTATACTATCTTGATGTTCACAAAGTCATTTCTCACAAATCATTCTCTTCATCTTCTCAATGTCCAAGGTAAGTTCCTTCCTCCCATCTTCACCAGTCCATTCTGTCCTTTCAGGCCTACCTCCACTAACACCTCCTCCAAGCAGCTTACTCTGATATCTCCTCCCTTTATACAATCTCGGTCTATTATCTGCCCCCTGATAATATTCATCATGTTCATTAGTCGTGCATGCTGGGTCTCCCCATAGTAGTCTGTCTCCTTGAGGATAAGGATTGTGTCTAGACTCTGTCTCCATGGCACCAGGACAAAACAGGGCAGTTAGGTGATACTTGGTGTTGAAAGCACAAATAAGGCTCTTTCCTCTCTGATCCAACCAACAATGCCTACTCTCCCTACCATATAGAAGCTTGTCAAATGCTACTTGGAATCAGGAGTGCAGAAAACATGCAGCTTTTCCTGATGGCTTTGGTACGATGTTCTACATCTGCCTTTCTGAGCCTTTCCTCTGGTCTTGAAGTTCCTTGAATAGCTCCAGATATCTCTGTCCCTCCCTTTTCATGTCTTATAAAGATGTATTTTACATAGGGCTGGGGATGTGGCTCAGTGTTGGAGGGCCCCTGAGTTCAATCCCCAGAACACTTCCCCAAAAAAGATGCATTTTACAGCCAACTTCACTGGGAAAATGCATCTTCACTCCTGGCACTGACCTCTGTATTCTCATGTTGGCCTTGGACACTGAGATAGTGGGACTACCTAGTAGAAGAAATGCCACGGATGTCCAACTAGTGTTGCACCAACCAGGACTAAGGCAGGGTTTGCCCCTCCTCTTGGGGATCTCAAGAAAAGACCAACCATATTTCCAGATCATACTCTCCAATCACTACTGGAGGTTTTGAGGCTTAAGAGACTTTGTGGAACTTATTTTACTTATTTTATAAACATTCTCATATTGTATACCAAACACTGTCCTTAGTACTTATAACTATCAATTTACTACCTCTCATAACGACCCTGTGAGATAGGTAATATTGGTATATTCATTTTACCTAAGGGAACTAAGATCCAGCAATTTTAAGTACTTTTTCCATAGTGAAACTACTACTAAGTGTCAGACCCTGGATTTGAACCCAGGCAGTCTATGTTCTTAATTCCATGTAAGTCTATGTAAGGACATATTTGTCCTATGTAAGGACAAAATTTCCAGGTATAGAATCTAAGATCCAGATACTGACCATCCCACCTTCCCCCCTACCCCTTCCAAAACTTCCAGACCAAACAGGACAATCAGCAACATTGGTTGGGGACATTTTAATGCTCATCAGAATACTGTGTAACGTGGAATCAGCACAGAAGCCACATAGTGTAGCGATACTTTGCTTTTGAAGCATGTTCCTTTCTCGTAGGCCTCTCCAAGCCTTTCTCTTTGTTTGTATAGTAAAGATGACTCTAGTATTCCATAGAGGTCTTTATAGCATTTCACCAAGATAACTTAGTATTAGATTAAGGTCAGGAATATAAAGTAAATGTTTGATTAATATTAGCTATTGTTGTTTATCTCTTCTAAACATGGGTTTTTAATCTGATAGTACATGAATCTTACTGTGAAGAATAAAAATCAGGAGAAAATAAGGCTTTAGGGGTTGCCCCAAGTCACCTAATCAAATTACATTTAAATTCCTGCTCCATCACCTACTGTCCAATTCCAAAGCCTGTGCTCTCAGTTAGTATACAACTAGGTATTCAAGCTGGTGACATGGATCCAAAATTTCAAGCCATGCCATTTATCTGTGCCATACAATCCTCCCTAACATGACATTAACATGGGCTGTGAACATAAATGTTATTTATTGTACGAAAATCCCATTATGACTCAAGTTTCTACCTAATTAAAAGAATATGACCTATAAAAAAGGTATGCATGCAAAGCCTATTGATCTGTTTAGTTCCTAAAAATATAGAGAGAGTAGCCAGTAAATATTCTCCTTCAAAATGTCACCTGAGGATTTAAGAATGGTTTCCAATGATATGGCATTTGACTATGTTATTTTGTGGCCTATTCTCTTGATATAGCTTCCAGGCCAGCATTTTAGTCTCACAAAGAAATCAACGTATTTTATAGTTTATTCTTTTGTTAGATTAAACAAGTATTATCCAATTTGCTTACTGTTTAAAGACATTTTCAACATTAAATTCACTCAAAAGACAAGTTGTCTCATTGGGAAAGAGCCCAAATAATGGCCAGTTTTCAGTGATCATACTTCCCAAATTCAATGCAAAAACTATTATAAACAAAGAATGTATGCTAGTTAAATAGCTTTGCAATGTACATTACTGAAAACCCAATTCACATTGCTCAAGCAATAAGGGGGCTGCCATTTTATGTGGCAAGCAGAAGGAAGTAGGTAGTTTCCTGAATTGGGTAGGTCAAATGCACAACAGCATTATCAAAGAAGCACATTATTTCTGTCTTCCTATTTTGCCATTCTCAAATTATCAGACCCGGCCTCGTTGGCTCCCTCCATGGTCCCAAGATGGCTATCTCTAATTTTTGTCATCACAGTGTCACATTCCAATGTGCAGAGGTTGAAAACAAACTATTTCTTACCTCTTTTTCCCCAGATTTTTGAATTGACAAATAAAAATTGTGTATATTTAAGTTGAATAGTATGTCTTGATAAACACATTGTGAAATTATTACCAGAATCAAGCTAATTAACATATGTATTACATCCATTTTCTCTTTGAGTGGTAAAAAAAACACTTGAGATCTAGTTTCTTAACAAATTTTAAGTATATAATATGTTATTAACTATACTCTAGTCAGATCCCCAGAACTTATTCATATACCTCAAAGTTTATAACATCTCTCAATTTCCCCCATTGCCTAGCAACCACTTTTCTATCCTTTGCTTCTAAGCATAACAGTTTTATATTCCACATGTAAGTGAGATCATGCAGTATTTGTCCTTCTGTGTTGGCTTCTTATTTCACTTAATAACATCTTCCAGGTTCATCCATGTGTTTTCAAATGTCAGGATTTCATTCTCTTTTTTAAGAATAAATAAGAAACCTTTCCCCAATGGCCCCTAGCTACCATCATTACTCCATCATGTTTCCAGATGTATATTTCATGCCCTTCCTAAGCCTGTCACTAGCAAAAAGAATGGAATTAGCATGATTGCTTTAGACCAGTGGATGAACATCCAGCCCAACCAAGAAAGGACTCTTCCCCAAGTGAAATCACCTGTGAAGAAAAATAAACACTTAGACAAAACTACAAATAAAGATTGAAAAACCAGCCTCTATCTCAGAGCAAAGCCTGTCCAAGGAAAGGACATGACCTTTGTCCTTGGAAGACCCACAGAGCACTCCTAGGCACATTCCCACCCTGCTAAGTGGTTTATCTACAAATAACAGGAGAGATCTGCTGCACCAGGTGTCCCTGACTCAGTCAGGCTAGGTAGCGATCCATAGCAGCCCCCTAGCAGCCACCAATCAGCATGAGACAGGGAAATACCTGGGATGCCAGATAACCCTCCCAGTAGTTTATGGTGTTGGGAAACCATGTAATGCAGCATGAACACCCCTCTTGGCTTAAACCAATCAGTTCAAATGAATACCCCTTTAGTAGTAACCAATCATCCCTACCCAACTTGTTCCCGCCAGTGAATGTGCTAATCATGTTTTAGAGTTGTTATTTGATTTTCCCGAGGTGTGTGATGATTTGCTAAGAGATGCTATGATGCATGTGGGGGTCCCTGCCTTCTCCAAAGAATGTATAAAACTGTTGCAAACCCTGGGCTCAGGGCCTCTCAGCATCACCAGTTGCTGTGTGTGCATGCAGAGGACAGAGCTAGCTTGCAATAAACACCTCTTTGCTGCTTACATCGATCTTGGTCTCTGGTGGTCTTTTGGGGGTCCCGAATTCGAGCATAACAAGATAAAGGTTCTAAGTATGTTGACAGGTCACCTATAACATCTGTTATAACAGCCAGTAAGAGATTGCACAACATTCCAGAATATATTAACCTTTAAAGGAGACATCTTTGGATGGAGAGTTTCTTTTAAAATCAAGCCAAATTACTTTATCATTGCAATACGGAGAAGTCTCAGTAATCATCAAAATAAGAGACAGTGATTCAGCCAGGATTACAAGGCTGTAAAGAATAGAAATTGACTCTGGCCAATTTAAACAGGAAACAAGAAAGATCTTTTCGAAGGACTTGATGGAGCACACAAAACTGAATGCTGATAATGCCCCACACAGTCTAAAGGCTCTGCACAGAGAATCACATTGACCAAGATTATCTTTCGAGCCCAGTCACTGGCCAGGAAAGAGCAATGCACCTTGACTGATAGCCCCCTCAAGCCAGCCCTCAAGCACAGAGGCAAAAGGAAAGTATGATATTATGCAGAAGGGCCCCATCAAACAAATATCAAGTACAAATGTCAAGGAGCTTTGTCTAGAAGGGCAAATCCAGCAGACTTTACTCAACAGATCTCACCTCAGGACATAAGAAGATAAGAGTGTTAAGGCTGACCAGGCCTTTCCTGAGCTCAGAGACTGAGCATCAATCCCCAGAAACCCTATATAGACACTGCTGATCATGGAAAACTTCTCTTGCCAGGCCAAGACATCCCTACCTCCATTTACAGCTGGACCCTTCTTTGGAGAACTGTTCTTGTCCAATAGAACTTACCTTACTGGAAATGCTGAGCAGTTATATACCCTGTCCCTAGGTGTGTTTATCTGCATTCTGTGGAAAAGCAGAAGTCAAAAGATCTTTTAAACATTTACTCCCTATGAAGAAGAAAACAGAATCTATCATTTTCTGTAAGAATCAATGAGGTAAATAAAATATTTACAATCCTGCAGAGATGTTGCCACTTCCCAAATAATATGAAAGAGACTAAAAGGTAACATTTTGACCCATTTGCCCAGCACTAAATGGAGTAGTCAAGTAACCATCACTTCAGAAGCTAAACTTGAAGCTAGGCTGGCACACATAACCAATCTGGTAACCATAGCAACCTGTATACATTTCACCCCAACTCTGACTAAATAGTTATTTGAATAAAATTTTTTTAAACATAATTATGAGATTCACTTAAACATCAAGCAATAACCAAGACTATCTTAATTTAGAAAATAGGCTCTCAAAAGCTTAAGAAAGGACAGACGAAGTTGCTTTTTATGAGATTTGAATTCCAAGTATAGATATTTTGGGGAAGTAATAGTGGTGCAAGGTAATGACCTGGTGCCTGAACCACAGAATCTCAAAAATGCAAGGCATTCAGTGCGTGCTGAGAAAGCCTTCTTTGTTAAACAGCCCCAAAGACCAATAGGGTCCTCAAACTCTACTCCCTTTCTTCAGTGTAAAGTTCAACCATCTTGGCATAAAAAAAAAAAAAAGAAAGAAAAAAGAAAAACCCTGAATTATCTGCTTGGGCCATTCAATGTGTTAATTTTCCAAAGGAAAAATAATTCCCAACACCCTTGGTGTGATGATAAGGGAGTCTGTTGTTTCAGCTAGAATAGGTTCCATAAAAGTTTGATGTTTCTGACTTGGCTAACAGAGTGAGAAGGCATTGGTCTGTCTGCTGATAAAGTAAGGTAACACTGCAACCATCATTCAGTTTATGTCAGAGCCAGGCCACTGAGATCCCCTAAGGCTGCTTGCTGAGGCCAGGAATTGATGATTTCCCCTCTTTATTTGCTATGCCAAGGAAAGATAATGCAGCACACTCCGTTAACATTTGTCACTGAAGCACAGTCCCCTCCAGGGATAATATGTGGAAGTAGCAAGGACCCAGTGTTTCCAATTAATCAGGGCCAGGATTACTCACGCAAGAAATGAAAAGGGGAATTTAATATTTGGAAATTGAGTGAAAGCAGCAGCCAAGTCTAATTAAAATACACTTTCTGCTTTTAATTTACACAACAGGCTCCATTTTATTAGCCACCTCAATTGCTGCATTTCTCTTGTGTCCCTAACCTCCCCCTCCCCTGCCAGTATACTACAGGCAAAAGAACTCTGGAGGTTACACCTGCTTGGGGTGATTTTTTCCCCCATTGTCCTTTGGTAAAGGCTAAAGGCAAGACTAAGTAAAGGAGATGAGTTTGTAGCAAGTCTGCAGGGCTGGTGGCCATAATTCTTCTTCCTGGGTTTTAATGTGACCTTTTGTTCCTCCTCCTTACACTAGATTATACCGTGGCAATCATGTGTATCAAACCTGCTCTTTATTCCCAACCGCACTACCTAGAGTTCTCTTATTGGTTTCAAGGTGCAAGCCTGACAGAGCCACTAGGCCCAGACACAGCTCTATTTTAATTAATCAGTGGTTTGAAGCAGGCTCTTACCTTTAGTGCCTCATTCCTCTACTTTTCTTCCTAGAAGGGGCTGAAATAGCCCCATTTGGGTCCTAGAGATCACAGCAATGTCATGCCACAACCAACAGGCTCCTACTAAGAGGCAAATTAATACATAATATATAGTCCTGAGAAAACTAAGCAGGAACTGGCTTTGTTGTGGCTAATTAGTTTTATCAGTTCATAAAATAAAAGCCCAGGTCCTGGTTTCCAGGGAAATCATTATAATTGCAAATTAGGTGGCATCACTGAGAAAAGGTCTTCAAAAGTAACTAAATATTCCCATGGAATATCTGCTGCAGTTTCAATCCTGCTGGCAATCTGCTTTGGGTGCCTGGAAACCCTGTTATGTCTCCAGACGCCAATGTACTAGTGGATGGGCACATAAAAATCCATTAGCTTTTGTCTCCCAAAGAGTTTACAAAAGATGTCTTAGAGGATCAAATCTTTATATAAATCTGAACCAGGTAACTTGGTATGTCCTAGTGAGTCCACAAGACCCCACAACATAGTGTCCATCCATAAATGTATGCACATGGAAGACCTCAGAAATTTGAGGCAATTATAGACCAAAGAATAATTTCCAGTTTCCAAAGTGACCAATGAAGGTTCTACACTTCCCAAATGTTCAGGATGTTCCAGGTAAAAGAAGACAAGCAGCAAAGAAAGTACAGTTTCCCTTTTTGTTGATACGTAAAATCAGACATTAAAACAATACTCGTATGTAGTCAGAATACATAAACAATGAGTTTAAAGAGTTTTTATTTTTTTAGCTGAGGCTTTTAGCATCTTTTAGACTCAACCAGGACTGTGGACAGTGGGAAGAAAGGAGAGAATAACTACAGATGCTTATATCTATATACTTACATCTATACAAACATGTCTATATATATATACATGTGTGTGTATATATGTGTAGATAAATATATCAAATTCTATACATATATCTATATGAAACTTCTTCTCAATTAAAATTACTCTTGCTGCTTCTAGGCATATCTCCCTAAATGATGTCCATATTTGAGAATATATATAAGCACTATCAAATAATCAAATGTGAACGCATCACCACACTGGCTCTAATTTAAAATGAGTCATTGTCATAAATTTCTCTGTGAGTCTAATGAGTAGTTCATGTTCTTTTCAATCTGTCCCAGCCCCAACTTGGTGTCACCCTTAGTTTTAATCAACTCAAGATAACATTACTTTTCCATCATTCCTATGCTCTCATGAAGTCATATATATGGAAGACTTGTTTTCCCAGCCAGCAGACAGGATAGTCTTGACCTGGCAGAAAAGGCTGCATTGGCCATTCTGCCCCCAATTAGAAAAAATGCTGCATCTTTCACTTTTTAAAAAAATTCATTGACAGGGCTGGTAGTGTGCTTGCCTTGCATGCAGAAGGCCCTGGGTTTGATCCTCAGCACCAAAAAAATTTTTTAAAAATTCATTGACAGATATTGTACATCTTTATGAAATACATGTGGTGTTTTGGTACATTTATACATTGTATATTGATCAACTCAAGATACTTAGATTAGCTTTTCAAGCATTTATCCTTTCTTTGTAATGAAAGCTTAAGTTCTTCTCTTCTTGCTATTTTGGATTATCCAATACAATATTAACTATAATCACCCTGTGGCAAAATGCCAACACTTGCTCCTCCCATGAGTCTTTATACCCATTAATTGATCATTTATTTGGATATAGAAATGGGTGAAATAGGGACATGGTGTTCCATCTCCCTACATATAGGAAAAGACCAAGACTTCCCCTGGTACCTCCAGGCAGGAAGTAATGATCTTTTTCCCTCTTCAGTAACTAGAAGCTCCTTTTTCAGCACAAGATGGCTTAGATTGCCTGTGCTGGTCACCTAAGACCTCTGATCTAAAAGATGTATAACCTTCCTAGAGCCCCTACTCGCAGGCCTCCTGGCACATTCCAGTGGCTGCTATTTCCTAACCATGGGAACCATTGTCTCCTAGGCCAGTTTGCTCATACCCAGAGATATAGTGTCAGGGATGGGGGCCAGGGATCATGACCACCTCAGGAGGTGCCTTCTGAGAATTAGACCACCCAAATCTCTCTGCTCCCAGAGCTATAGAGAAGCAAGGCATATGAGATCTATCAGAATGTGTACCAATCTCACAAGATGTGCTCCCAATAGAAAACACTTTTTAGAGGGGAAAATGAAAGACCGTACACTTATAGATCACAGCTTAAAATCTGACTGGTAAAAAAAAAATGTGTTATCTCTGTTTACTTATAACATCTACTTAAATTATACCTATTGCCCTAAGGTAGCTGATTTTTCTGTTTTAGTTTTGTTTTGGTACTGGGGATTGCACCCAGGGGTGCTTTACCACTGAGCTGCATTCCCAGTTCTTTTTTTTTATTTTATTTTGCAAAATTGCTGAAAGTCTCACTAACTTGTTGAATCTAGCCTTGGAATTGTGATCCTCCTACCTCAGCCTCTCCAGTGGTTAGCATTGCAGGCCTGTGCCAACTCACCCAGCTGATTTTTTTCTTTCTTAACCTTTCCATGTCAGTGGTCAGTTCTCTGAGAGATTGTAGATACTGAATTCAAACTAACTAGATGGTGCTAGTCAGGCAACTACACGCTAAGGTGTCTCATCCATGTTTCTATAGATCTTAGTCCTGACTTCCCTGCCCGGGCTATGCAGCTCACACTCTGCACATTCCCTTTCCACCCTGGGAATGTCTTGCCCAACAAGATCTCATCCACCTCTGTCAACAAGAAGTGGCAGAGCACCCTCTTGCAGTGAGCTTTATCCCAAAACAATTTCTTTCTTCACATTCTCTGGACAAGACAATTTGAATTCATTTCAATAGCTTAGACTTCCTGAACTCAGCCAATTGCATGCCTATAAATCAGAATGCTGTAAGAAAAAGAGAGAGTGCTTTTCTGAAATCAAGATAAATTCTGTCTCTGGTTTCACCTTTGTTTATACATTGAATAATGCATGCCCCACACCTGATTGCACAGACCATTTGATGCATCAATCACCATACACAATCTTGCCATTGTCCACTCTATTTATAGCCAAGTCCCATGTCTTGACTTCATAGGATGTCTCCATTTCCTCCTAGTAATGCTTACACATGCTCTTCCTATTTCCCACTTCCTGAAAGCATGTTTCATCTCCCAGATTGCCCATCTCTCAGCCCATGCCAGCCCTGGGACCCCTTCCCTGGTCACCTTACACACTCATACCCCTTCTAGAGAGCCCTTTGGTGCTCTTGTCATCTGAACACATCTCCAAGGTCTTGGCCTGTGTTTTCCATGCATATTTGTATTGTTTTATTCATATGCCTTCTAAACCAACTTTTTCTAGCCATTCACAATCTGGCAGCTCTTCTGTTACTCTGTTAATTAAAAAAATAAAGAAAACTATGTTGAATTCTTGAAAATAGGAAAATAGGTAGGTAACTGAGTCAGCTTTCTGTTACTGTGACAAAATACCTGACATAAACAACTTAAAAGGAGAAAGATTTGTTTTGGCTTACTGTTTCAGAGGTTTCAATTCATGGTCACAAGGCTTCACTGCTCTTAGACCTGTGGTAAGGCAGAATATCACTGTGTGCAGGGAGCATAGCAAAGTAAAGCTGCTCAAACCATAAAGTCAAGAAACAAAGAAGGAAGAGAAAGGAAAAAAAGAGAGACAGAGAGAGACAGAGAGAGAGAGAGAGAGAGAGAATATGAATGGAAGGGGCTGGGCACAAAATATTCCTTTCATGCCCCAAATTATCTACTTCCTTCAACTAAATATTATATCATATCCCAGTAGTGGTGCAGACTGGCAACCAAGCCTTTTAGCACATGGCCTTTGGAGGGACATTTGAGATCCAAACCATAACAGTGACTTTTTTCTCTGGTCTCTTTGTTCAAATGGTTGGACCACACTCCAATCCTCTAGGGAAGGAGAACTGAGAATCTTTTTACTCAGAGCTCTCTGTCCTCTGTGCTTACTTCCAGAACCAATGATAATGTCCACCTAGGCACCAGAAGGAAATGCCTCTGAGGTCTAGCTGTAGCCAGAGAAAAGAGAAAGAGCCCTACTTTTGTTTGCTCAGTTCCTCCAGAAGCTAGTAGTGTTTTGTTCACCACTGTTCCCTCAGGTCAGCCAAGCCAAATGCAGAGGAATACATAGGCTGGTGTGGGATGGAATGGAAAGGGATAGGATAGAATGGAATAGGGTGGTGGAAATGATAGAGTGAGGCATGGGGAAAGGGGTACAACTGGGACAGACAAAGCCAGGCAATGGCAAATCATTCCTCAACATATTTTTCTACTGCTTTATTCATTTACTCAATAATTATTTATTGAGGACCCACCATGTGTATCTGAGCCCTGGGGCTAACAGAGTAAATAAGACAGATGATATGCCTAGTCTTGTGTTGCAGGAGGGAATTCAAGTGGGAGCCAGGGAGCAAAGGGCATATAAAACGAAACAAGTAACTAAGGCATATTTAGATAATCACAAGTTCCAGGAAGATAATTAAATGGCAGTAAAAAGGGAAGGAGAGACTTTAGGATAGGTACTCCAGGATGGCCTCTCTACATTGAGACCTGAATGAACAGAAGGGATCAAGGTACGTGAAGTAAAAAATAAAAAAGTTGCAGGAAGAAATGAGAGCAAGGGTAAAACTCCTACATCAGGAATATATATATTAGAATAAACATTTATGTGCAAACCCATTAAACCCAAGTGTACCTCGACCAGGGGGTCTACCAGGGAAATATCATACTCCCTTCCTCTGAGTTCCCTGAGCCTGTGAAACTCTGGATCTCCCTGACAATCCAACCTACTCCTTCACTTCCTCACCTCCTGTGGGGGGGGGAGTGGGGGGAGTGGGGGGGAAGTGGGAGGGAGTGGGGGGGAGGAAGTGGAGAGTGTGGGGGAGGTAGGGAAGAGTGAGGGGGAGGTGGGGGAAGTGGGGGGGAATGGAGAAGTGGGGGAGGGGGATGAGGAGGAGGGTGGGGGGGATAGGGAGGGGGAGGGGGAGAGGGAGGGGAGGGGGAGAGGGATGGGGAGGGGGAGGAGGGGATGGGGAGGGGGGATTGTGAAAGAGCTCGTTGCA
>NW_026000221.1:30840652-30852319 GCF_001458135.2 Marmota marmota marmota | reverse complement strand
GGAGGGGAGGGGAGGGGGGATAGGAAGGGCAGCAGAATACAACAGACACTAGTATGGCAGTATGCATAAACGTGGCTGTATAATCAATGTGATCCTGCAATCTGTACACGTGGGAATAATAAGAATTCATACCCCATTTGAAACAAATGTATGATATATGATATGTCAAGATCAATGTAATGTTTTGAGCAACTAATAAATTTCTGATGTTTAAAAAAAATAAGCCTCAGAACTATATTAAAAGGTGAAGTGGACCACTGTTACAACTTGAGATTTAATTTAGGGTTATATTTTCCCCTTATTAATTGATTATAAGGTTAAAATCAATTTTGTTTTGAAGATCTCTCTGCACCTTTATGAGATTATAAGATACAAACTTCTGTGTCTTGCAGCCAAGACTACAGTCTTAGAAAGACATGTAAGTTTAATTTTAAAGACATCTTTACTTTCATTTGTTTACCCAATTTAAATTGAACCATTTTAAATCACGTGAATTAAAGGTATTTGGATTCCTTTTTTAAATTTTATAAGTGGTCCTTATATATCTTCCAATTTTCATATCATGTACATGATATATGGACATATGCACATATAGACATACAACACATAACACAAGTATGTACACATAACACAATAGTAAAGGCCTTGTAGCTTTTTGCAGGTGAAATCTCCATTGCAATGTTTAAAAACTCCATAGTTGAATAAAAAAATAGGACCGATTGGAAAAACATTAATCTAGGTTTGTAGGATCAAAATCATGAGCTCAAAAAAATACATCCTAGAAAAAATGACTGGCCAGTAATTAGTAAAGTATCATACAATTTACTTTTTGGTTTAGTCTAGTTTGAGTTCAGGTAAAAGACACTTTTACTTTTTTTTTCCTTCTTGTGCCTCAGGTCAGTCTCCTACAGAGCTTGCAGTCTTCTTCCATTTGCATTTCAATGTAAGTCCTGCCTGGCTGAGGTCTGGAAGGAGCAGGGAAAACTACTATTTTGAGCAGAAACCTCATGCCTAATGCATTTTAACCATTTTTTTTTCTAGTTGGTAATTTGACAGGTTTGGACATTGAAAATTATAATACCTTATTTTCTATTAATTTTGAGAACAAAGCTATGATGTTAAGCTCCTTACTGAGCAGGTCCATTATTTTGTGTGACCATTCCTAGGGCCTTAGCAACAAACAGGTTAAATTTTGCTCCATAGGTAAGTTGAGAACAGGAACTCAAAATAAGGCCCTGTTTTAATATCTTAAAGGCTTCCAAAACCTGTTCATAACTCAGAGGGGGAGTTCTGAAAGGTTTCCCAAGAAAGAAAAGCCTTTCTTTTTTGGGAAATTTATCCTTTAAAAGTAGGATGCCCTTTATGAATTCGGGATTTAGGGTGGTATGTTTTTATTGTCTCCCTCAGTTTCTCCATGAAAATAGTAAGGCTTTCCTGGGGGCCCTGAGTAATTTCAGAAACCTTCGAATAGTTGGTGTGGGCTTTTGCTTTAACTTCCTGAGGGCTTCAAGGACCAACATTTGGAAATGGGTAGTCTTCCAAGCAAGTTCATCATTTGGGTCTCAGTCAGGATTGTTTCTGGGAATCGCCTTGTGCTCTAGATGAAAAATTAGGTTTGTTTCTAGTTTGTGATACTGGGGCATGGGCAAGATGTAAGTCCATCCCCAAAGTCTTTAGCTCCTTGCTTTAGGGTGGCCTCCTTCTTATTGGAGGCTAAAGTTTGGCTAAATAATAATATAATATCTTTCCAGGTGAGGTCAAGCACCTATCATAAGTTTTGAAACATCCCAATATATTTATTTAGATCCTCTAAAAATATCTCTGAATTTGTTCTTATTTGTTGTAAGATGCAGGAAGGGGCAGGGGTCCCCTTGATTTCTCTTCCTCAGTAGTGAAAAACCAGCCTCTACCTCAGAGCAAAGCCTATCCAAGGAAGGGGCATGACCCTTGCCCTTGGAAAGACCCAGGGAGCACTCTTAGGCACATACCCACCCTGCTGAGTTGTTTATCTACAAATAGCAGGAGAGATCTGCAGGAGCCAGGTGTCCCTGACTCAGTCAGGCTAGGTGGGGACTCATAGCAACCCCCTAGCAGCCACCAATCACCATGAGACAGGGAAAATACCTGGGATGTCAGATGACCCCCCAGTAATTTATGGTCGATAACATATTGGGAAACCTTGTACTTCAGCACGTACACCTCTCATGGTTTAAACCAATCAGTTCAAATGAATCCCCCTCTTGTACTAACCAATCACCCCTACCCAACTTGTTCTCGCCAGTGAATGTGCTAATCATATTTAGAGTTGTTTTATGATTTTCCCGCAGTGTGTGATGATTTGCTAAGAGATGCTATGATGTATGTGACATCCCTGCCTTCCCCAAAACTGCTGCAAACCCTGGGCTTGGGGGCCTCTCAGCGTCTCCAGTTGCTGTGTGCACGTGGAGGACCGAACTAGCTCGAAATAAACGCCTCTTTGCTGCTTACATCAATCTTGGTCTCTGGTGGTCTTTTGGGGGTCCTGAATTCGAGCATAACAGTAGGTCTTAAGGTCTTCTCTCATGGTAGAGATTGAAGTTAGGCCTGACAACACGTGAAAGTGAGGCACTTTTCCTGATTATTTGTAATTTCCCAGTATGTAGACTAGTGGTTAATCTACAAACTGACTTGAGAGAGAAGCTCCCACCTGAGTAATGAAAAATTTAAGTTTTCTCCTGCATCAGAGAAAACTTTTTATCCAATATATTAGGGATGTCTCCCTAAACTTGAGCTTCAGTTACAGTCCAGAAAACCCGTCTCTCATCATCTGGCTTTGCCAAAGTATTTCCAGCCTCCTTTGGCAAAGTGCTAGGGTCCCAGTTTGCCCTATGCCAGAGACCCTGGGAGGATTCAGATTTAAGGGCATTACTGCTTTCCTCCCTGACACCATAACTCATGATTATGAAAAACCCATGAAGAAAGAGGATAATTGAATATGTCTTAAATCTTTTGTGCCTAACTGTTGTCCTGTAGACTAAAGGAATCTCCTGAGGGTAAGGGGAACATCTATTGGTTGTTAAACAAACACCCTTTTCCTGAGGAGTTTATGGGAGGGGTTGGTTAAAAGAGGGCCTCCCTCTTGCAGTATTTTTTTTTAATACACTGAGTACACCTGAGCACAAGATTAATAATGGAATAGTAATGAGAGATTTTAAACTGGCTCGTGAAGGCTAACTAGGCAAACAAAGGGAACCTGGATGTTTTCTCACTAATCATCCCATGTCTTTCTCGCAGTCCTACAATTTAAATTGCCAGTGTTTCTGATTGGCAAAGGAAGGGAGCATCCAGGAGAGAATGGATGTGGGGGTGGGCAGTGTTACCCGCACAGAGACAAATGTAATTAGGGCTTTCCCTCAATGCCATTCATTTACTGATACCCCTTAGGGCGGTCAGGAGGGGTTTGGAGAGAAGGAACCTTAGGATTTTCACCTGAGTGTAGCCCAGGCCAGAAATTCCGTAGTCGTTCTATACTCTATCTCCATGCATCTATGGCAGATCTGGACTAGGGACACTATGTACTCATGCCAGTTGCTCAGCCTAGACAGAAGAATACAAAGAAGCTTCAGCAGAACCCAACATATCTGCTCTGTATTAAACAGGTGATTGAGGCCAGGAAAACTAGGCCGGGAAACTTTTCACCTGAGTCTTGAAGAGTGGCGGCTGCCCATCATCCTCCAAAATGAAAGAGACAGATAGATGCACCTCAAACAGATGTTGGGTGTGTGGAGAGAAATTTACATGGATGTAGATCTTGGTGGGACCTCCAGATATGATACCGCCAGTTATCGATGACAAGTCCTGCTTCCCCGCATGTTGAAGTTTGAACATTAGAGAAGCACATCAAGGCAAGCATATAAAGAAGCATTTATTTAAAAAGGGGTAACATAGAATTCTCCCAGGAGGAAGAAGGGAGCCCTAGCTGGTATCCTGGTATCCCAAGAAGCAAGGTGTTCTGCCCTTTTTATATGTCCCAGGCTTCCTTTGTTCTCCTGCCTTTTCCCCCTTATCTTTCTCCTTCCTAAGTGACTAGGCCCAGGAATGCTTGGTGGGATGGCCCAAAGGTGGGAAACTGGTGGGCTGAAGGGGGGAAGGGCAGGTTGGAGTAGCCAAGGACACATTAACAACCTTATAGCTCCTGGGACAGTTTACCTTGGCAACAGGTTGGAACAGGGGCAGTTTCTTGAAAAGGGTGGAGAAAGGGCTCTGATGAAATTAACATTTCAATCCCTTGGAGACAGTCTTCAACTTCCCAGATTCACTCAAAATTGGCCTCCCTGACTCAGTTTACCTATCTATATTGACTGCCTGTCTGATTCTGGTTTCAGTCTCATTGACCTAAACTGACAGGTTCTGGGGCACTATGCAGACATGGCCCCAACATGGCCAGACAGGTTCACAACAACTTCAAAAGGAAAAGAGCAGGCAATCATCAGTGAGGATGTCTGAAAATTCACTTTTCTATAAGAACAATGAAAAAAATGGCAAAAAAAAAAAAAGAAAGAAAAAGTCAGAAACAACTTTTGCAGAACTCTGGAAATTAATCAAAGGCTTACAGCAATCTGGGGAGTGTTTATGCAAGGAAAGTCTCATAATCTCAGTAACAATGGGGAGCTCTGCAGCATTTCAACTTCCCCTAGTCCTATCCCTCTCCAGCTCAAAAGTAGCATTGAAAATAGCACTCTATTCCCTCTACTGAAGGAAGTAGAGTGGACCTCATTCCCAAAGAAGTGTTATTATTTGTTTGTTATTATTTGTCATTATTGTTTCTTCCTGGAAATTACCAGTTTCCAGGAAGAAACAAATACATTTGTTTCTCTTAAGGTCCCAGTGCTAAAAAGCCTTAAGGGAGGGGAGAACACTTGTCTAAAATATTTACTTGCAAGTGTTTGAACAACACATCTGCCTGAGACAATGGGTAGCCAGTAGGGGCAAACAATAGACTAATCAAGAGAACAAAAGAAAAACTCAGCAATGAGATATCCATAGGGGCTTTGAAAAGCTGCCACTTTCTTAGAAATCTAGAAGACCCTGGGAATCTGCCCCCACAGGGTTGGTGCACCTGTCCAAGACCTGAGAAGATTCTAAACTCTTACCACATCAAAGAAGCAATTAAATCCCACACTTAAGAGAAATCATGGGTATTTGTCTTTCTGTACTTATATTATTTTGCATAAGCATAATGTCCTCTGGATTTATCCACATTCATCACAAATGGCAGAACTTCTCTTTTTATTTAAAGAGAATAAAATGGTGGCTATCAGATTTGGGTAGGGAGATAAATGGGGAAAGGGAAATGTCAATTAAAGGGTACAAAATTTCAGTGAGATTGGAGGGATACGCTTTAGTGGTCGATTGCTTGGAAAATTTACTATAATAATAAAGCACTCTATATTTCAAAATTGCTGAGAGGAGATATGAAATATGTTCACCAAACATAGAGAATAAGTATGAAGTCATAGATTTATTAGCTTGATTTAATCATTCAACAATGTAAACAGATCAAAACGTCACATTGTGGGGAAAATGGCAGAATGGTGACATCCAGCACATAGGGCCGTCTCCCTCAACCCTGCCCCAAGATTGAATCAAATCAACAGTGTGCAGCTGTTCAGTGAGATAGGGGAATAGTGGGAGAGTGCTAGAGTCCAGCTCAGAGAGTTAGCAATCAGGTGAAAAAGAGAAGTCATATATTTTATAATCCTAAGAGAGTTAGAAAAAGAAGAAATAGAAATAGAATGTATCAGTATGGGGCATGTGGCTGCCCAGTGAGGGAGAGGAGAGCTGAAAGAAGGAAATCATAAAGATTTCAAGAAATGCAGACTGCACTTCTGGGCAGGTGAGTCTGAGCAGAAAGGAGACTTAGATACTGCCTAGTGAGATAGCTTAGGAGAGTAGCTTCCCTGCACTTCCCTGTGGACTCTGAGAGCTGGGAAGGGAAACTATCTTAAAAGGGTCTTCATTGTTTAGGCTTTCTGTGCAGAAGACCAGAAATCCCCGAACTCTTTTTTTCTTTTTTAATCTCTTTTTATATTCCAAGACCCAAAGGCCACTTTTTCTTTTTTTTTTTTTTTTTTTTCCACTTGGTCAGCAAGTACCTGGACCAAAAAAAAATAAAAAAGAGGCCTGATTCAAGAGTGAGACTGTGGCCACTCATTGGAAGGTCAGGACTATGGCAAGCCAATGGTAGGTCTTTTGACCTCTAGATCTCTGCAAGGACACACACCCATCTTAGTATAGCACAGTTTAGTGTGTCCAAATGGAGGGATTTCCAGCTCCAGGATTCATTGCAAAACTCTCAGAGCCATGTTGGCCATGCCAGAGAAGGTCAGGGAAAGTCCATACTGATAGCCCCATGGGTGTAGTGTTTCCCACAGAGCACAGAGTCACCCTCTGAGCCAGGAAGACATCTGGAGGCAGAGTCACAGACAACCAGAGCAATTCTTAGACACTTCTCAGAGATTTTGGATGCCCATAAATGCTGGAGCCATCTAGGTTCATGCAAGAGGTAGATAGGTTGAAGTGTGGGTAGGGACAAGACCCTGAGTTCTGAGCAGCTTTTGAAGCCAAAGACTGAGCTAGACAGAACTAACCACACAGCTCTCCAACCCAGCCTAAAGATAGCTGGTGTAATCACTACATCCACACCCAGAGATGTCACAAAGTCAAGACTTGGGCATTTATTATACCTCCCTATACCTGGTGGAATCGAAAGCTAGAAGGCCTAGTAAGAAATCTCTGTATCTCAAATACCTTGGCAAAGGTCATTTTAGACTCTTTAATGTTAGCTTTTTTTTTTTTTTAAATTTCACTGACATTGCCTTCTGTGTTGATTTGATAGTTTTCCTCCCACAATTTAACTTCACATAACTTCATCAAATTTTGTGGATTTTTCTTTAATGTTATAATGTGTTAATTGGAGTTATTCATGCAATTGTTCTTCTTTCTCTTTTTTAATGCTCTCTCCTTCTTAGTGTTCTCTCCTAATACTTAGGAGAGTTCCTCTACAACAATTTGACTGTCCCAAGGTCATACTGCTGGCTTAGCAGACTCTAGGCCCATAGATTGCACAGTTCAAACTCCAACCACTACATCATAGTAGGGGCAGTGGCAGCCTTGAGAAATGTTACTAGAGTGGTTACTAGGGTCTTTACTGTCACCCTCTTCTGCTCTTGTCTCACTTCGTAAGACAGAATAAATAAGTTACATTGCTTTTCAAAGCACAGTAGATTTTGCAAGTGCTTGTTTGCAAGTTGTGAGAGCCCAAGAATCACATGCAAATTGGAGAAAATGTGCCTGGGAAGTGCAGTCTGTGCCATGGGAAGCAGGCTGGTCTCCAGAAAAAGGGCATCCCCATTTGAAACAGAGATGCATCTGGGCTTATATAGGTTACACTGAAGGTCGTGTGTAACCACTGCCCCCAAACCCATCACCAGTGTTCTCTGTAGAATTAAATTCCTTCCATAGCCATAGTGGCATAACGTTAAACAGTATATTAAAATGACTTGATAAGCTGAGTGTGGTGGTACACAAAGGCTGAGGCAAGAGGATTGCAAATTTGAGGCCAGCCTTGGCAACTTAGCAAGATCCTGTCTCAAAATAAAAAGGGCTGAGGATGTAGCTCAGTGATAAAGCACCCCTGGATTCAATCCCGAGTACCAGGGGGGATGATAACCATCATATCCAGCTATTATAAAGACCTCCCCACAATATCCCCCACCACCCCTTCACAAGAGGGCTTTCCAGCTTCTCCTCCTCCCCAGTTGATGTGATGCACCACTCTGCCTTTAAGGGTGAGCAGGTAAGCCACTTGGTAGAGAATTTGGGGGATTTTGGGGTCCAGAATCTGCAAAGACTTTAGTTAGACCCTGAAGACCTAGCAACCCTCTTCTAGATTTGTGGTGAAAGTAGTACTTTGTAGTAGAAAAAGAATTCCAGCAGTAACAAATTGCTGCTTAACACGGCAAGAACTGGTGGCCTCTGGGTCTTAGAAAGACACAATTTCATTTCTGCACTAATGCAAAATTGCATGGGGCAATATTGCCATCAAGTGGTTAAAAGAAAAAATAACTAATACATAAAGCAAGAATTTCCAGATTCCCTCCTTGTCCAGGTAAACATAGCA
Organism: Marmota marmota marmota; assembly: GCF_001458135.2. Taxonomy (NCBI): domain Eukaryota; kingdom Metazoa; phylum Chordata; class Mammalia; order Rodentia; family Sciuridae; genus Marmota; species Marmota marmota. Next base: position 30,844,158 of record NW_026000221.1, on the reverse strand, counting down.
AAGCTTCACATTTTTAAATTCAGTTAACTCTTTTCTAAAATCTAGGGCATCTCAGGTTTCTCTCATCCTTTTCCCTAAAAAAGACACATGCAATCTCATCTCAAAGCTTTGGCACTTGTTTATCTCATTTTGGGATATGCCTTCCTCAGAACTTCTGATGGTACATCATCCTTTCCATTCACACATTGATTTAAATCCCTCCCTCTTAAAATTCATCTCTATTCATTCCCACCCCACCTCACAGGACACTCTCGAAGGCACAAATTTAGTTTTTCCTCATAGCCCTTTTCACACTAAAATGCCTTATTTATCCATTTATTTACTTGCTTATTATCTAATCTCCCACTCACCCATATCTCCATGAGTGAAGTTTCACAAGATTGGAATCTCCTCTGCTATTTTCCATTCTCAGGAACAGCACCCAGAGCAGAGGAGCCTCCGAAGCAACATGAACTGCTTGGGTAGATGGAAGGAAGGACAGACAAACAAGAAGAGGACAGTGCTTTGCCTTGGAAACCCAAATGACACTGTCTCCATTGGCAATTCCAAGGCCAATATTTGGTTTGTGTTTTATCAAGACTCAGTGACTTTGAACACAAGAATAGTCAATATTATCCATTATCCATTCCTATTTAGAGAACACCTGCAATCAGTTAATTTGGCTTTAAAGAAAGCACTCAAATGTTTCACCAAGGTGCAGAATTTCCCTGGGTATTGTATGCAATCTGTGCCTTCTTTTAAAATTCCTCTATGCTAATAAGCTGCCATTGATATAAAAAGTCTCTAAATGATCTTTTCCTATGTACATTGAGAGCACTTATGCTAAAATATACAGGATCTCTAGCAACAGAAAAAGAATGAACATTTGCCTGCTGAATATGGCAATTTTCTGGAATCCAAGACCTCTTTAGAGGTTTGCTCATGTTTTATGTCCCTGGGTGGATCTTGCAAATGTGGACTACCTGGTCACCAATAGGCATTCACTTAAATAAAATCAAAACCTGCAGACAAAATTGTCAAAATGGGTATTTTGAGCAGGCCTTTTCTCTCCAGAAATAAAATTAAGCTACTGTTGGTGTTGAATTATGTCCTCATTCACATATAAATAGCTTTGGCAGGCCACAGTGGAGGTGACATTGCTAAAGAACTCTGCAGTGCCTCTTCAAACTGTCACTCCACTATCTTAAAAGACAGACAGGTAGTCTATAGCAACTGTGCAGAAACCCTTAAGCTTCTACTTAGATCCTCAGTCACTGCGTCAGATAATTAGATGGGAAAATTCACCCTCTGACGCAGATAAAGATGATGGAGTTTTCCAGCAGCAAATTGCATGGCAAATCTAGGTGAGAGCTCCCTTCCAAAGTATCTAGTAACAGAGAAGAAATTAATTTAGACTCCCTACCATGCAAGGTTTTCAGGGAAGGTTTAGGGAGAGCCATGCAAACCTTCAATGCTGGTATTTATAGCCTCCGGGCTAGAGAGGTACACTTTTATCTAGTGACAGTCATTCTGCCTTCACTGTAAGCACTCATGAATTGCTTTTTATCTTACATCCAAATTATGACAACTGTCTATCTCCTCTTCAAGAAAATATGAACTATAAATGAATCTCACCTTATGTCATAGTTCAACTGTTCCTAACATTTATAAATTCATCTTTTCACTCAATAAACATTTGCTAAGAATCCACTAAGTGCTTGCCTCTCACTGCAATAATGCCTGAGGAGGGCAATACTGCGATAATGCCTGACTTCACAGTCAGAAGGAATTACGGAACAAAAAATAGTGTGACTGAAAATAAAAATTAAAAGCACAGAAGTTAAGAGCTTTACCAATTTACTTCCTGAGGATGTTTGGCAAGTGACTTAAATGCTTTAAGCCTCAGTTTCTTCATCTATAAAATGGACATGATAATAGAATGTATCACTTAGGCATGCTATACATCCATGTAAACTCATCAGGACACATCCATACTATAATAAGCACCTAATGAATCAGGAACTTTAAGGGTTCAGAAAAAAAGAGGGGAAGTGTTTCCAGGTACCAGGGACACATCGCTGGTAAATGAGGTCAGAAAGTCTTCATGAATGCCTGGCACTTTAGAAGAGTCACTTCCTAGCTCCAGGATTCTGTTTTCTCCCATTTGTTGCAATGTTGAGGATCTCACACATGCTAGGCAAGGAGTCTACCACTGAGCTACCTCCGCAGTCTAGATTCCTCTTGTTTTAAATGAGGAAGTTTGATTAGAGTTGGTTCCCTCCAGCTCTTACTTTCTGTTATTGATCTGGTTCATGAAAAATAAATAAGTGATGCCCTGTACTCTGTCACTCTTCCCCAGGATGCCCCCTGTTTTGATCCAAATAGAGAAACCTGGGTTACCCCCTTCTGTGAGAGCCAGGTAGTATCTATACACTAGAAAAGAAATACGCTTGTGTGGGATATCTAGGCTGCCCATACCTGGAAATCTTATAGAGTGTCAATCAGAACAAAGACTCCATAACCCATAACCTACAATGAGGCCCCGAAGCAGAGCATCCCCAGGGCCAGCAAGAGAAAGGTTTTCGCCATCTGCTTCAAGTGGCAGGCACTTGGCACAGGACCTCTCAGCAGAGGACTAGATAGCATACATGTTTTGTTTTGTTTTACCACCAACCCACATCCCCAACCCTTTATATTTATTTATTTATTTGTAAATTTTGAGACAGGATCTCATTAAGTTGCTTATGGCCTCGCTAAGTAGCTGAGGCTGGTCTTGGACATCCAATCCTCCTGCCTCAGCCTCCAGAGTTGCTAGTATTGCAAGCATGCATCACCACGCACAGTTAGCACACATCTTATAACCTGAATAGGAGAGGATATTTCATGTATCCTGCTCACATCCTCTTGATCATACTCCTGATTTCATGGTCGCTTTTATCCACTTCACTCTAACAATATCTTGCTCAAGTGTGTACCTTACTTCTTTCATTTCTACCCTAAAGTTTCTCTAATACTGCCAGTAGTAGTAGGAGTAGAAGTAGTGGGAACCCAGATACAGAACAGGGAAGAAGTCTAGAAGTATAAGAGAGTTGCCCCCATCTGCGAGACAAACATCAAACAATAGCAAAAAGAGCAACATAAGTAATGTGTAACCATGAATATATCTGCACATCTGCTGGCTGACAAATCTCTGATCCTTCAGGTACCATGAAAACTTGATCAGGAACTGTTGGTGTTGCATCTGTGACCCTTTGGGCCTTACTATTTCCACATATCCCTTCCCAATGTTCATCAGACACACCTACATTTCTTTAACTAAGAGGCAGGTGTGGTGGTGCACACAGGTAAATCCAGCAGCTTCTGAGGCTGAGGCAGGAGGATAACAAGTTCAAAGCCAACCTCAGCAATTTAATGAGGCCCTAAGCGATTTAATGAGAGAGACCCTGTAAGCAATAAAAAGGACTGGGGATGTTGCTCAGTGCTTAAATGCCCCTGGGTTCAATTCCTGATACGCTCCTCCACCCACC
>NW_026000221.1:30826623-30840627 GCF_001458135.2 Marmota marmota marmota | reverse complement strand
ACCCCCTACCCACCCCGCCAAAGAAAAGAGCAACAGGAAAATGGTCTGTCCTCACATGGACAATTCTGCAAGGACTTCCTCAGAGTATTCTGGTGGGCTTGAGCTCCAGTTGCTCCCCATGTGACTGACTCAGTAACAAACGTTGTTCTACTATTCCCTATATTGGTCGTTCCCAGAGGTCAGCTCCCACATAAACCAGTGTCTACAAATTCTCCTCTCAGGGGAACTCAGACTAAATACCTTCTCAAAAGAAGCCAAGTGAACAATAATGACAGTTAGCACTCATGCCGGGGACACTAGAGAAACCCTAAGAACCAGACTTAATCCCTTTGAAAGTGCAAAATCCTTTATTGATTGGAATTTACATCACCCATAAGAATGGGGCCTCATAAAAGAAAATAGTTTAGCTACAAAAAAATGGACAAAGTTGCATTTCTTGAACATAGAAAAAAAAATGACCTGCCATCCAATGAAGAAATAAGAAACAAAGCTGGCCATGGTGGCACACATCTGTAATCCCAGGTGCTCAGGAGGCTGAAGCAGGAAGATCATAAGTTCAAAGCCAACCTCAGCAACTCAGTGAGACCCTGTCTCTAAATTAAATATAAAAATAGGCTGGGGATGTGGCTCAGTAGTTAAGCACCCCTGGGTTCAATCCCCAGCACCAAAAAAAAAGGAAAGAAATAAGTAACAAGATGTCACTGCGAATCTGTCCCATGGAGGGTCCTGGAAATAGTTAAGCATTAATGAAGAAATGGAGTACCTTCCCCATGTCTTCATTCACTAATGACAGTGACCATGATGAGCTGGGTAGGCTGCATCTCCACATAGATGGTTAAGAGGGCATTTGGGAACATCTTCTAGATAATTATGGATAGAAGAGATTTTGAGGAAGTAGGAAAGTCAAGGAGCACTGCTGTTTTCACCGTGCGAAAAGCTGACCAAGTTCTCCAATTCTTTTTACTCATGTCCATAGTCCACAACATGAGCTCATCTCCAGAAGCCCCATTCCCACACAGAGAGGTGTCCCAGATGCCTGGGTTTTCCAGCTGAAAATCAACAGAAGCAGGATCTGCAAAGTAGCAGGGGCTCTGGTGGTATCTGGGGCTCTGACAGTATGGAGTGGCATAGCATTACTACATTTCCATGTGAAAAATGTAGATTCATGAGAAAATGTTGGGTGACAATGGCTCCTATTTCTAGCCAAATCTCTAGATAATAAGGGAAAAGTGAGAAAAATCTTTTTCTTAAAGATGCTAGTAATGAAGAGGACAATTTGGGTTTCCTGACTTGTTGCAGTCATCCTTAACCTGAAAACAGGGACAAGTTGTGGCAGATGTTGAGGGTTGCCTCACAACAAAACATTTCACCTTCATATTCTACCCTTGCCCCCTCCTCCACACACACTCTCTCTCCTCTGTCTCTAACAGAACTCTTGAGTTTAAGTGTTGATCAGTAACTCTGCTTAGGGAAAGGGTGTGAGGTCAGAGGAATTCTCCAGCTCTGGAGGGTGAATTTTGATTAGTACTGGTTAATCACAACAATCTCATTTGCCTTTCTAGATAGAGATTGGCAAGAAAACAGTCACATGCCTGTCCCTAAGCAAATGAGGGGAAGACATGTGATCTAGATCTGACCTATAACATGTGAGAGGTCTGCTAGTTGCTTCTAGGATGGTTTTCTTCTCTGATACAAAGAAGTGTCACTCCATGGCAAAAAGCAAAAGGGAAAGAATAAAGGGGGTAGGGGGTGGGGGACAAACATGAACTTTTATAAAAAACCCATAGCTGAAATTACAAATCCTTTCCTATGATAATAGCATTAATTCTTTCATGAAGTCAGAGCCCTCAAGCCCAATGCCCTCTCAAAAGTCCCACCTCCTAATGTTATCACAAAGACAACTAAACTTCACCTGAGTTTTCAAGGAAAAAGCAATTTAACCATAGCAGGGTCTACTTGTGATGCTTGCAACAGGAGCAGTTACATTGTGTTCATGAGGGGGAGCAAAAAACCTATGGAATAAACTTTAAAAGGCTAAGGAGAAAGATGAGTGAGCCTTTGGAGTTATAATAGAGCCACTGAATTGACTATAACTTCCCTGCATCTTACTCTTTTGTTATGTTAATAAGCTTTGCATTGTTTAAACATTTTATACATTTCAAAATCAATAAGAATAAATTTCAAATGTTCTCTCACAAAAAATAAGTGATATGATATTGATATATTACTTAGCTTGATTCAATTACACCATATTGGATTCACAAATCATAACATCATTCTTTGTACCCGATAACTATGTACAACTATATTAGGTCAATTTATGATTAAAATTTTTAAAAGAGAAAATTTATTTTTAGTTGCGGTTTCAGTTTCATCTGTGATCAAATAAGTTTGGAAAATAGTAGTTTAACTAAAACAAATGTGTAATTCTACTGGAGTTCTCAGAGTGTTACACATAAATGTGTGCCATGAGTTTTCAAGAAGGAAATATACTATAAAAATCCAGTAATCTGACAGGCACTAGCCTGGTCTGATGCTGCATTACTGGATTTTCCAGGCTGATGGAAAAGTCTGTATTTATTCTGCAAAATATCTCAACTTCACAGTTATCATTTTTTTAAATGTTTATTTTTTAGCTGTAGTTGGACAGAATATCTTTATTTTAGATATTTATTTTTTAAGAGGAAGAGAGAGAATTTTATTTTATTTTTATTTTTTTTTTTTAGTTTTCAGCAGACACAACATCTTTGTTTGTATGTGGTGCTGAGGATCGAACCCAGGGCCTCATACATGCTAAACCACAATCCCAGCCCCCACAGTTATCATTTAAAAAAAAAAGCAAAACTTAAAATATAGCATAAACAGAAATTCTCAATTTTCATGGAAACCTTCCTGTGTTGTATTAATTATAATTTAAATTTATATATTAAATATATACATAAATATATTTAAAACTTGTATATTTCAATATATTTAAACTTTATTTTTTGTATGTAAAAACATTCTTTTAATACAAACAATATTCTATCACTAAAAAATTTTAATTTTTAACAACTGTCAAGCCTGTCCAAACCAGTAATTTGTGGTGCTCTCCTTTGCACACCCTTAGCCAAGAGTCAAGATCATTAGGGTCCTTAAAGTTGTCACAGAGAAGTTGAGGATGAAGCAGCATACTGTGTTCAGATCACTGGGTTTATGTTCTGCCATTACTATCTGGTGGTCTCAACTTCTCTGACCCTGGCTCCCTATTTGTAAAATGGAACTCTTATTAGTACCTACCTTTTACAGCTACAGAGGAGACAACACATGAAAAGATGCAAAGCTTAGCCGCTGCATGGTATGCAGCAAGCACACATCTGTGTTAATGTGACTGATCTTTTAACCACATCTCTAACTATCCTGTGGAGTTTTCTTTGTACCTCCAGTAAACATTGCTTCTTCTCTTTTCTGAGCACACCATCCTCATTGCAAACCATAAACGCCATTACATTTAAAGTGTTCGTGATTCTCTAGATTCTGCCTGTGTTTAAGTTTCATCTCTAATAACCTTAGAATCCCCCAGGCGAGGCCCATTGCTAGCCTCTCTGTACCATCCCCCATAGCACAGGATCCAGCAGTCGCGTATCAATCTTGCCTGAATCAATCCTTTCCAGGTAGGAGGTACATGGGAAGATATCCATTCCCTCCAAATATTAGTCAGTTGAGGTCATTTTCAAGGTACCTATTAGCAGAATACAGAATACAGTAGCTTTTAATAAATTCTTCTTACAATTCAACAACAAAGATGACACCCTCTGACTTGCTCTCCTCATCACATCTCATAGCTCTAATAATGTGGCTACCGCTTCTGAGGGAAGGTCCCCAATGGCTTTCCTGAAGACCCTGGGTCCATTTGTACCCAGAGGAGGTTGAGGCCAAACTGCCAACAGTGCTGCTCTGCATGTTAAGCTGCAGTGCCAGGCAGCTAGGGTGGTGGTCAATCTTTCCAGATCTCTGAACTCCAGAAGGGTAGAATGATTCTGGCACCTTCTTTGGTGGACAGGCACTGCTGGCCATCCAGCATAGTTACAGACTTTGATTTTGCTTTTAGGAATCACCTCTCCCTTTCTCCCCATGTGAATGGAGTCTCCCTCATAGGTCCATAAATACACAACCCAAACCAAGCCAAGTGTGCCCACGGTAGGGACCTTCATCCAGAGAAACATGGCTTTTCCTATAACCTAGAGCTTGCAGAGTCACCACATGGAGAGCAGCAGCCTGCAGTGAAACCATGAGGGGGAAACGCAGGACAAGGAGAGAATCAAAACAGCACTGGAGTTCCTGGAGATTTCAGTTACATTTGCAATCACATTCCTTTTCATGCTTTCTCTTAAATGTTTCTATAGACAGTTTGAAAGGGCTTCCTGTCACTTGGAACTTAAAGAGTCTGAGTTTCAAAATTTCCAAACAAATTGAATAGAAATTTCATCTATTAATAATTCATTACAAAATTTACCCTTTCTTCTTTAAAGCAATCTCATAGGCATTGTCTCATTTCCTCCTTGAAGCAGCAGGTCAGGAATTAGAGCTTTTATTTTACAGATGAGCACCCAGAACATGCTAGGAGTTGTGCAGGACCCTGTGGCGTCATCTAAAGAGCCAGCGCCCTGGCAGGGCACTCTGCACCAGGTAATGCCTACTTTTATAATTTCTACAAAGCATCACCTTCGAGCTTTATAAGGTCATGATGAATTTATTCCTTATCAGTAGCACTCACTACAGAGGGTTAGGCTAACTGTGCTAAGATAAGGCACAGGTGAAATCTTTTTGAAAGCTAAATTCTTTCCCAACACTCTGCTCTCACAACGAAGCGTGCTCCTCAGTGTTTAACTCACTTATTTCATGAACTCACTGGAAGAATAAGAGGATTAGTAAGAGATTAGTTTAGACATCTTGAATCTCTGTAGAAAAAAAATCACAGTCATTCTTTAAGCTCCTGGAGATTCAGCGGTCTGGAGAGAGAGAGAGAGAAGACTCAAATATCTGGCCAATGCTTTATTTCATTCACTATTGTTCTTGGTTCAAGTGTGCAAGAGAAAAGCTTTTTACAAATCGTAGGCTGATTTTGAACCCAGTCTTCAGGCAATTGTTTGTGCTACATTTCAGGAGCTCTGTGGGCTTCAACAACTCTAGAAATGAAGAAGAATTTATTTTGACAATGTGGATGATAATGTTAATTGTCCTCACACAGACTGGACTGGTCAGAATGGGCTACATTTTGCTGTGGTAATCAACAACGCTGATATCTCAGGACTTAACACAGCAAACTTTCACTTCTTGATTATGTTCCAGTTTAGCTATGCCAGGGTCTCAGCTCATCATAAACTGTTAAACCCAGAAGCAAATTTTGACATGTACTTCCATAATCACTACAGAGTGGGGAAAGAGAAAGTGGTAAATCGTCTCCTGGCTCTTAAAGCTCCTCCTACCCAGAAATGACACATGTCACTCCCACAGGCATATCCTTGGTTAGCCAATCACATGGCCATGTCTACCTACAAAAGAGGCAAGGATATAAATCTACTAAGTGCCTGGAATGAGAAGAAGAGACCTCACACAGAGCTTAGTCTTTTGTGAACTTCACAAAGACCTTATAATGGAAGAGAATCAGATATGAATATTTCTATTTCAGATAGGCAAATGAACAACAGAAAGGCCATGTGTTATAGGAAGAGGGAACAGGTGCCCTGGCTCTAAACCCAGTTTTCTTTTCATTATCATTAAAGATTGGAATTCTCAGATGTCAGTCACTTGTGAACAAGTTAGCAAGAGGTATACAAATAAGCTTAAAATTAATCCTGGAACATCTGAGTCATTATAGTTGACAGAATATCAATGTTGAGTAGGAAAATGGGAGCACTGAGAACCCCTAGACTAGACAATGTCAAAATATTGCAAGGACTCACACTAAGAAGGTCCTATGGAGATTTTGAGACAGGAAGAGGTGATCCAAGGCTTCTAGTCTTCTCATTGATCTACCCAGCAGTTTCACATATTGTGTGTTAGCACAATTCATCTGAAGAAAATCTTCTTCAGCTTAGTTATATTTTAAAACAAAAAACCTCTGACTTCAGTCCAATCACTTCATTTTGCAGATGAAGACTGAAGTGAAATTCAAAGAAAAGAAATCTCTATGGGGAGTTAATGGCAGAGCTGGTACTAATCTTTAAACAGGACAAGGCCAAGCTGAGAGTGAGAAGCTATGGATCTGCATGTCAATGCGGCACTTTCTGGCTGCATCATCACAGGAAAGATACTTAACATCGCCAAAGCTGTTCCTCCTTGGTCAAAGGCACATAAATACAACTGCCCTGTCAAAGGGAAACAGAAAGCAACATAGAGAAATCCTGGTCCTTTCCACAGTTATGACTTCAAATGAAAACCCCAATAACTAATCATTTTTCATATATTAAATTAGTAATTTAAAAAATCATATTTCCTATTTCTGAAAAGCAGGTGGAGAATGGGTACATGTACCAGTACATATGCTGCTTATACAGTTTTTTTGGAAAAAAAAAATAGATAATAACATTCAAAATCCACTAGAAATGTTCATTCCCTTCGCCCCAATAATCCTACTTCTAAGAATTTGGTCTTGATAAGAAAATCTAAAGTACCAAAAGAACCAAAAGTATTTCTCTCAATATTATTTAATATTACAGAAGTAGTAAAAAAAAAAAAACACAGAATGTAGAGTAAAATTTGATAAATGCACTCAAAGCAACAAGTATGAAGAATATAAAAATATAGGAAAATGCTCATAATAGAATATTAAGTAAAGAAATCAAGATTCAAACTGATTAATATAATTACATAATATGAAAATAATTATCTATTAAACTACTACATGAAAATAATGAGCTACTACTTTATATGCTCTTCCTTTTCTCTATTTTATAAATATTCTGGTATGTAAATATATTTCTTTTATAATGAAAAACACAATAAAATTAAAATTTTTCCAATATCTGTACTGCTGTGAGGGTTACTGGCAGGAATAAATGATATAATTGACATGAAAGTTCTTTGTTCTTTTTAAAATGTGATCCATGAGTAAGAGAGCATTATGATCGATGTTAAATTATGTTTGGTTCCAACCCACTCACTTTCAGTCAAACACTGCCATCTCATTTTTTTTTCTTTTCTGGAATTAAACTAAAAACTGAAGAGGAAAAATTCTCAACCAATTCCATATTTAATTAAGCTTTGAGGATGCATTCCTCTCTTGTAAGGTTGATTAAGTGAAATGCACCAGAGGATTATCCTTCTATAGAACAAAATACAGGAGATAATTCTTTATGGTTACAACATCTGTGATTAGCAGGATTTGACTAAGTAAGACATGCATTCAGAGGACCAAGAAGAAGCTATTTCACAAGTCAGGGTCTGCACATAAATCAATGTTCTGTTATGCTCGAATTCGGGACCCCCAAAAGACCACCAGAGACCAAGATCGATGTAAACAGCAAAGAGGTGTTTATTGTGAGCTAGCTCGGTCCTCTGAGCGCACACAGCAACTGGTGACACTGAGAGGCCCCGAGCCCAGGGTTTGCAGCAGTTTTATACACTCTTTGGATAAGGCAGGAACCCCCACATACATCATAGCATCTCTTAGCAAATCATCACACACCGTGGGAAAATCAAATAACAACTCTAAAACATGATTAGCACATTCACTGGTGGGAACAAGTTGGGTAGGGGTGATTGGTTACTACAAGAGGGGGATTCATTTGAACTGATTGGTTTAAGCCAAGAGGGCTGTTCGTGCTGAACTATATGGTTTCCCAACACCATAAACTACTGGAAGGGTCATCTGGCATCTCAGGTATTTCCCTGTCATGCTGATTGGTGGCTGCTAGGGGGTTGTTATGGGTCCCCACCTAGCCTGAGTGAGTCAGGGACACCTTGCTCAGCAGATCTCTCCTGTTATTTGTAGATAAACCACTTAGCAGGGTGGGAATGTGCCTAGGAGTGCTCTGTGGGTCTTTTCAAGGACAAAGGTCATGTTCCTTCCTTGGACAGGCTTTACTCTGAGGTAGAGGCTGATTTTTCAAAAAAAAAGGCATCTCTGAAAATAAAAAGTATAACAGGAGGCAGAAAAAAAGTGAAAAGAGAGAATAGATAATAAACTTGAAAAAATATTCTAGAAAACAGAACATAAAGATATGGGGAGAGGGGGTGGGAAATCTGGTTACTAGTACAAGAGATCCAGACAATAGGAATAATTTAAAAAGGAAAACAGAAAATATGGCAGGAAGAAAATCATAAACAAAATAAGGAAAATCTCCTAGTTCTTAAGTTCTTAATTTGGAAGGTCCTACCAAATACTTAACACAACAAATACAAAATAGTTAATGCACATGTTAATGCACATCATTGCAAATTTTCAGAACATTGGAGCAAAAGAAATCTAAAAATTTTCCAGAAAAGGATGAAATTATAGATCAAACAAAAATATAGTCAATAGTAAAACACATCTCAAAAGCCATACTGAAAAAGAGAGATACTGGGAAAATGCATTCAAAATACTGAGGGTAAAATTATTTTCAACCTAGAATCCTATTCTCAGCTCACTTATTAAAGCAGAGATAGATTTCTCAAAAGAAGACATACAAATGGTAACAAATATCTGAAAAATGCTCAACATCACCAGTAATTAGGGAGATGCAAATTAAAACAAGGAAATACCTCTTCACAGCTCTTTGAAAGGCTATTGTCAAAGTGACAAATGAAAACAGGTGTTGGCCAGGAAGAGGAGAAAAGGAAACCCTTGCACACTGTGGGTGGGAATGTAAATTACATTCCTTACATGCTGATAACCATTATGAAAAACATGGTAGAGATTCCTCAAAAAATGAAATATAGAACAACCAGATCATTAGGCAGACAGTATGTCAGAGATGTCTGCGTCCCCAGGTTCACTACGACACACTTCACAGTGGCCAAGCTATGGAATTGACCTAAGTGCCTATCAAGAAATAGGTGGATAAAGAAAATGTGGTACATGTATACACAAGGAAATATTACTCAGTCTTTTAAAAGAAGGAAGAAATTCTGTCAAGTTGTAACAACCTGGATGGAAATAGAGACCATTACCCTAAGTGAAAAGGACCAAACACAGGGAGACAAATACTGGCTGTTCTCACTTGTGTGGAATCTAGAACAACTGAACTTACAGAAGCAGAGTGTACAATAGTGGTTACCAGAAGCTGGAGGCAGGGGAGAACACAATCTGAGTTAAGCAGGAGGAATAAATTTGATTTTTTTTTCTTTCTTTTCTTTTTTTTTTTTTTTTTGAAATCAATTGCACAGCATAGTTAGTGTATCTAATAAGTGAGTACTGCGTATTTGCATGTCACTAAGTAAATTTCTAACATTCTCATCATGAACAATTTTAAATATTTGAGATGATAAATGTTAACTAGCTTGATTTAGTCATTTCATATTGTATTCAAAAATCACACCACCATTGTGTATACAATGAATACGTACAACTAAAATTGTCAATAGAAAAAGAATAAAGCCATTTTAATTTATGCAAGTTCTCAAAATGCATACTTTTGATAGATCCATTCTCAGGATATGCTCTAATAAAATAAAGGATTAAATCAAGAAAATTGTAAACATGTGTAAACAGAATATGCAACACAAAAGAAAAGAGTTTTTCCTCAAGATGTCAGATCCACTATAAGAACTCACTAGCAAGGGAGGGCAACAAATCCAGATAAAAACAGAAAGCTTGGGGGGTGATTTCTTCAAAAAGATGGAATGTTGGACCTATGTTTTCTTCTAGTATGTGCAGGGTTTCTGGTCTAATTCCTAAGTCTTTGGCTATTCTGGGCCTCTTATTTTCCCAAACAAGTTTTATGACTGTTTTTTCTATTTCTATGAAGAACATCATTGGAATTTTTACAAAAAGATAGAATGGATGAACATCCTTTATGTTTAAAGATACTGAAAGGAGATTACACAACTAGAAATGAGTTTGAGGATTAAAAATATGGAAAGTTAGGAAATGTAAAACAAAAATTAATTCTAGTAAGATTACATACAAAAGAAAAATCATCTCTGGAAACAAAAATCTTAAAAAAAAAGAAAGAAAGCAGAGGCAGCTATACTAATAGAAGAAAAAAATAGATAGTAGCTAGAAAACTTCAGACCAATATCACTAATGAACATAGATGCAAAAATTCTCAATAAAATTCTGGCAAATCAAATATAAAAACATATCAAAAAGATCATGCACCATGATCAAGTGGGATTCATCCCAGGGATGCAAGGTAGGTTCAACATATGGAAATCAATAAATGTAATTCATCACATCAATAGACAAGATAAGAATCATATAATCATGTCAATAGACTCAGAAAAAGCATTTGACAAAATACAGCACTCCTTCATGTTCAAAACACTAGAAATACTAGGGATAACAGGAACATATCTCAACATCATAAAAGCTATCTATGCTAAGCCCCAGGCCAATGTCATTCTAAATGGAGAAAAATTGAAGGCATTCCCTCTAAAAACTGGAACAAGACAGGGATGCCCTCTCTCACCACTTCTATTTAACATAGTTCTTGAAACAATAGCCAGAGCAATTAGACAGATGAAAGAAATTAAAGGGATACACATAAGAAAAGAAAAACTAAATTGGCACTATTTGCTGATGATATGATTCAATACCTAGAAGACCCTAAAAGTTCCACCAGAAAAATTCCAGAACTAGTAAATGAATTCAGCAAAACAGCAGAATATAAAATCAACACCCATAAATCAAAGGCATTTCTGTATATCAGTGATAAATCCACAGAAATGGAAATGAGGAAAACTACCCCATTTACAATAGCCTCAAAAAAATAAAATACTTGGGAATCAACTTAATGAAAGAGGTGAATAATCTATATAATGAAAATTACAGAATCCCAAAGAAAGAAGTCAAAAAAGACCTTAGAAGCTTGAAAGATCTACCTTGCTCTTGGATAGGCAGAATTAATATTATCAAAATGACTGTATTTCCAAAAGCACTATACAGTTTTAATGGAATTCCAATCAAAATCCCAATGGCATTCCTCATAGTAATAGAAAAAGCAATCATGAAATTCATCTGGAAAAATAAAAGACCCAGAATAGCTAAAGCAATCCTTAGCAGGAAGAGTGAATCAAGTGGCATCACTATACCAGACCTTAAACTATACTACAGAGCAATAGTAACAAAAACAGCATGGTACTGACACCAAAACAGACTGGTAACCAATGGTACAGAATAGAGGACACAGAGACCAACCCACAAAACTACAATTATCTTATATTAGACAAAGATGCCAAAAACATGCATTGGAGAAAAGACTGCCTCTTCAACAAATGGTGTGGGGAAAACTAGACATCCATATGCAGCAAAATAAAATTAAACCCCTATCTCTCACCATGCACAAAATTCAACTCAAAGTGGATCAAGAACCTAGGAATTAAACCAGATACTCTGTGTCTATCAGAAGAAAAAGTAGGCCCTAATTTCCATCATGATGGGTTAGGCCCCGACTTCCTTAATAAGACTCCTATAGCATAAGAATTAAAATCAAGAATCAAGAAATGGGATGGACTCAAACTAAAAAGTTTCTTCTCAGCAAAATAAACAATCTGTAAGGTGAATAGAGAGCCTACATTTTGGGAGAAAATTTTTTATCCCTTACACATCAGATAGAGCACTAATCTCTAGGGTATATAAAGAACTCAAAAAGTTAATCACCAAAAGAACAAATAACCCAATCAATAAATGGGTCAAGGACCTGAACAGACACTTCTCAGAAGAGGATATACAGTCAATCAACAAATATATGAAAAAAATGTTCGGGCTCAAGCGGTAGCACGCTTGCCTGGCATGCGTGTGGCCTGGGTTCGATCCTCAGCACCACATAAAAACAAAGATGTTGTGTCTGCCGAAAACTAAAAAATAAAAATTAAAAAAAAAATTCTCTCTCTCTCTCTCTCTCTCTCTCTTAAAAAATGTTTATCATCTCTAGCAATTAGAGAAATGCAAATCAAAACTACTCTAAGATTTCATTTCACTCCAGTCAGAATGGCAGCTATTATAAAACAAACAACAATAAGTGTTGGCGAGGATGTGGGGAAAAAGGTATGCTAACACACTGCTGGTGGGACTGCAAACTGGTGCAGCCAATATGGAAAGCAGTATGGAGATTTCTTGGAAAATTGGGAATGGAACCACCATTTGACCCAGCTGTCCCTCTCCTTGGTCTATACCCAAAGGACTTAAAAACAGCATACTACAGGGACAGAGCCACATCAATGTTTATAGCAGTACAAGTTACAGTAGCTAAACTGTGGTACCAACCTAGATGCCCTTCAATATATGAATGGATAAAAAAAATGTGGCATAGATACACAATAGAATATTACTCAGCAAAAATGAGAATAAAATCATGGCATTTGCAGGTAAATGGATGAGTTAGAGAAGGTAATGCTAAGTGAAGTTAGCCTATACCAAATAACCAAATGCTGAATGTTTTCTTTGATATAAGGAGGCTGATTCATAGTGGGATAGGGAGAGGGAGCATGAGAGGAATAGATGAACTCCAGATAGGGCAGAGTGGTAGGAGGGGAAGGGAGGGGGATGGGGTTAGAAATTATGGTGGAATGTGATGATCATTATTATAAAGTACATGTATGAAGACACGAATTGGTGTGAATATACTTTGTATACAAGAGGTATGAAAAATTGTGTTCTATATATGTAATAAGAATTGTAATACATCCCACTGTCATATATAAATTTTAAAAAAAGAAAGAAAATACATTTACAGGCCATTATCCCTGATGTCCAGGCAAAAAATCATCAACAAAATACAACCCTAATTTAGTAGCACATTAAAAGGATCACACCTCATAATAGAATGGAATATATTCAGGGGATGCAAGAATGTTTCAGCAGGCAAATCAATAAACCTGAGATGCCATATTAGCAAAACAAAAGATACAAATCATATGCTAATCTTAGTATATATAGAAAAAGCATTTGACAAAATTCAGCATTCTTTCATGATTAAAAAATGACTCAATAAATAGCATTGAGGGAATGTACCTTAACATAGTAAAGCCTATATATATGCCCACAGATAACTTTATATTCAATAGAAAAAAAGCTGATCATTTTTCTTCTTCTTTTTTTTTTCATTTTTTTTATTGGTTGTTCAAAACATTACAAAGCTCTTGACATATCATATTTCATACATTTGATTCAAGTGGGTTATGAACTCCCATTTTTACCCCCTATACAGATTGCAGAATCACATCGGTTACATGTCCACGTTTTTACATAATGCCATACTAGTGACTGTTGTATTCTGCTATCTTTCCTATCCTCTACTATCCCCCCTCCCCTCCCCTCCCATCTTCTCTCTCTACCCCATCTACTATAATTCAATTCTCTCCGTTGTTTTTTTTCCCTTTCCCATCACATCCTCTTATATGTAATTTTGTATAACAATGAGGGTCACCTTCCATTTCCATGCAATTTCCCTTCTCTCTCCCTTTCCCTCCCACCTCTCGTCCCTGTTTAATGTTAATCTTTTCCTCATGCTCTTCCTCCCTGCTCTGTTCTTAATTGCTTTCCTTATATCAAAGAAGACATTTGGCATTTGTTTTTTAGGGATTGGATAGCTTCACTTACCATAATCTGCTCTAATGCCATCCATTTCCCTGCAAATGCCATGATTTTGTCATTTTTTAGTGCTGAGTAATACTCCATTGTGTATAAATGCCACATTTTTTTATCCAATCATCTATTGAAGGGCATCTAGGTTGGTTCCACAGTCTAGCTATTGTGAATTGTGCTGCTATGAACATCCATGTAGCAGTATCCCTATAGTACACTTTTTTTAGGTCTTCAGGGAATAGTCCGAGAAGGGCAATAGCTGGGTCAAATGGTGGTTCCATTCCCAGCTTTCC
>NW_026000221.1:30718353-30825881 GCF_001458135.2 Marmota marmota marmota | reverse complement strand
TAGTAGAATGGATCACAAAACAAGACCCAACAATATGCTGCCTACAGGAGACGCATTTGATAGGAAAAGACATACATAGGCTGAAGGTGAAAGGTTGGGAAAAATCATATCACTCATATGGACTTCGGAAACAAGCAGGAGTGTCCATACTCATATCAAATAAAATAGATTTCAAGCCGCTGGTATCGATGAAGTTCTCTCCTCCGCCGCTTTCTGATGACATCAGATCTCTGCCATGTTGGTATCCCATGCGAATGGCAGCATTTCGTTCCCTTTGCAGGGTGACCATAGCAACGGGTGAGTCCTGACCGGCCCTCACAAGCCCCCATCTCAGTCTTGTTGCCACTGCCTATGAAGGCTCGGTTTGTATTTACCTCCACAGTATTCAGCAGGACCCGGACTGAGAAGCAGTTTCCGCGGATTCTTTAGCCCTGGGCCAGAGCAGTTCCGGGAGCCAGAATTCGGTCGCTCCGTGCTCGGTGTATGTTCTGATAGGAGCAGGCTCTAAGAAGCAGTTTCCGCGGGTTAATTAGCACTGAGCCTGAGTAAGTTGTCTGCGAGCCGCAGGCGAATGGCAGCCTGAAATTACCTGTTCTATGGCTGAATGAGCTGCCATCAGTCGAAAACAGGGATGGTGACGTCAGCTCTCTAAGATGGTGGCCGCTGGCTTCCTCTGTGGTCTGACCGGTGTGGAGAACCGAATTGGACCTCTTCCTTCCCCCGTCTCAAACCCAGAATTCAGC
Organism: Marmota marmota marmota; assembly: GCF_001458135.2. Lineage (NCBI taxonomy): Eukaryota > Metazoa > Chordata > Mammalia > Rodentia > Sciuridae > Marmota > Marmota marmota. The sequence goes on along the minus strand of NW_026000221.1, from coordinate 30,825,138 downwards.
ACTTAGTACGGTGATTGCACAGCTGGCAGAAGCCCGTGGAAACTGCAGCGCTGTATCTTTGCGTTGCTATCTCGTCGTTTCCCAGCGCGTGCTGCAGACTCTAGCCGCAAGGCGATTTGCTGAATAAGCAGCGTGACCCTCCGTGCGGACAAATCTCTCGCGTTTGAGCCCCCGTAGCTGATCCTCGTGTGATGGAAATCCTTCCTCTAGGTTTTGGAGCACCCCAATTTTGCTGGAAATTCCTAACAAGATAGCTTTTAGCCTTTCTAACTCGTCATTCTCCCACACAGTGACGCGGTACACGGGGGTAATGCACTCCCTTCGCCACCATCTTCCCATTCTCTCATTTGAGTTTTTAATTTGGTTTATTGTTTCCTGCATTTCTAGGATTTCTGTTTGTTTGTTTTTTTATATCCTCTATCTCCCTATAGAGTTGATCTTTTGCTTCCTGGATTTGTTTATGTAATTCATTGTCAAAGTGATCTTTTATTGTCTGAATTTGCTTATAATGTCTTCCTTGAGACTCCAGATCATCTGAAGCATGTATATCATGAACTCTTTGTCTGACATTCCATCAACTGCAGATATTCCCTCATCTAATGTTGAATTGACCTGTATTGTTTGTGGTCCTTTATTTCCTTGTCTTTTCATACTGCTTATGATTCTCTCTAGCTTTGTGAAACTGTTGTGTTAATAGTTTTCCCCTTATATATTTGTATTGTTCTTGTATAGCTCCAAAATCCCTCTTTTGCCAAGAAAGACAATGTTAACAGTTCCCAATATCAACAGTACATCATCTAAGCACAAGTGTTCATTATTAATACATTTATAGTTAGATTCTAAGTCTATAGATATTGGTTTCAATTATTATTTAAGAATATAGTCATTAGTTTCATAAAAGGCATACCATATCTGGTGGTATATAGAAAACTTAATTTCAGAAGAAGGATGTTATACTTAGACGGAAAGGAGTGAGGGTATGAGGTTAAACTAACTTAGTACCTTTGGAGAACTCTAACCAATAGACTGGTAATTTATGGAAGAATGTATAGACTCCACCTCCTATCTGTATTTAGATAGTTACCCTATGTATAGATAGCAAAATTTAGGAGATTGAAAGTGGGATAGAGGGAATACGAATGAAGAAAAGAAAAAAATAACAAGGAAGAAAAGAGAAATAAGCGAGAAGGAAAAGGAAAGTATGATAGAAATAAAGAAAAAAATGGGGGGAAAGTGGGGTATATGCAATTCCTCTATATTATATTACTTTGGTAATTCGGTTGTTCATGCACAGTTCTTGGTTTCACATATGTTGAAGTTGTGGAAGAGAGAGAAGGAAAGAGAGAAAGAGAAAAAAAAAGTCTCTCAGAACACTGTTTTCCTTGCTTCCAGTAGGTGGCGTTGTCTATTCCTACCTTGAGCCTCTGTGTTCAGGGTGGTGGGTATAGCCAGTGTGAAAGGACATGAGCTTCCACCTGTATCTTCCCTACTCTAGTCTCTGAGGTAGAAACCACGTGCCTGTACAGTTGTTGTTTTGTGTTGATAGCTACAACCCCCAAAAGCTTGTGGGAAATATTTTGAGTTATCGCAGCTAAGGGTGGGGGAGTTGGAAACTGGGTACCTGGATCAGCCGCAGACCCGTGCTGGTAGCCACACCCCCTTTGATGGGTTTTAAGGTTTGATGGGCTTCCTCCGGACTAGCACGCGGGGCGGGGTCGGGCTTCCTCTTCTGGTCTGGGCTTTGCACCGGGCTTCCTCCTCCGGTCTGGGCTGGGCTCTACGGTTACCCACGGAGGTTCCTCCTGCTGCTGCTGCTGCTGGGACTGCTGCTGTCACCTCTGCTGTTGCCGCCGCCTCCACCGTTGGCCGCCCCAGCACCGCCATCCGCACCAGCACCAGCACCCGCGGCCATCCTCCTCCTGCCGCCGCCACCCTCTCCTCTCCTCTCCTGTCAGTGGCTCAGGCTCCGGGACTTCTCCAGGTTCCCAATGCCTCCATTTTGACTCCTCCAGGGAGCAGGAGCCATTTTTCTTCTAAGATCAGAAATACAAAGAGGAGGGGAGATAGAATTAGAAAAGACAGTGGAATAAATCCAACATGGATTTCCTATGTACATATGTGAATACACCACAGTCAATCTCCACATCATGTGCATCCACCAGACGGGGATCCTAATTAGAATAAGACATACTCATATTTGTATAAATATGTCAAAATACACTCTCCCTGTCATGTATAACTAAAAAGAACAAATTAAAAAATAAAATATAAGATAATTTTAAAAAGAAAAAGAAATAAGACAGGGATGCTCACTCTTACCACTTCTATTCAACACGTTATTTGAAGTCCTATTCAAAGCAATTCAGCAAGAAAAAAAAGTCATTCAAATAGGAAAAGAAAGAAAGTTAATTTTTTTGTTAACTGCATGATCTTATGTACTTTTTAAAAATCCAAAGATTTATCCTAAAGATTATTAGAATCAATAAACTAAGTCCTGTAAAGTTGCAGAAAGCAAAGTCAACCTGTAAAATCAATGTTTTAATACACAGGAATTATTCAAAAAAGAAATTAAAACTACAGTTTCATCTACAATAATACTTCCTGATTCTGAGCCATATGACAAATGTGGTTTTTACATGCAATGGAATATATATATTCAGTCTTAACAAAGAGAGGCATTCTGCCATTTGTGATACATAGGTGAACCTAAGAGCACATTTTGCTATATGAAATAAGCCAAGAAAAATTAAATGGGGGAAAGAATAGTCTTTTCAATAAATTGTGCCAAGACCATTAGATACACACAAGCAAAAGAATGAAGTTGTTCCCCTACATTACACAAGGTAAGGGAAATGCAGGTTGTCCTTATAACAGGAAATTGTTTCGTGTTATATATAAGTTCACACAAAAATGAACTCAAAATGGATCAAAGACCCAACGTAAGAGCTAAAATGATAAAATTCTTAGAATAAAACAGAGGAGTAAATCTTTATGACATTGGATTTAGCAATGGATTCATAGGTATGATATGAAAATTACAAACAACAAATGTAGATAAACTGGACTTTGGTAAAATTTAATTTTTTGTGCCTTTAAAAACAACTGAGAAAGCAAAGAGATAGCCAACATAATTGGATAAAGTATTTATAAGTCATGTGTCTGATAATGAATTAATATACAGAATAAAAAACTTAAAAAAAAAAGAAAGAAAAGAAAAGAAAAACTACCTGATTGTTTAAATGGGCTTGAAAAGACATCTACTTCTCCAGAGGAGATACACTTATGGTCAATAAGCCACATGAAGATATGCCTAACTTAGGAAAATGTAAATCAAAACCACATACTATTTCACATAATTTAGAATGGTTCCAACAAAATAAAAATGTAAAATGGAAAGTTGCAATTATTGGTGAGGATGTAGAGAAACTAGAACCCTCATATACTGATAATGTGAATGTAAAATGATATAGCTGCAGTGGAGAGAAATTCAAAGTTGAACATACAATTACCTTTGAACCCAACAATTCACTCATACCAAAGAAAATTAAAATATGATCATAAGATATATGAATGTTCATAGGAAAATTATTGATATTATACAATATTATAATATTAATATTATACAAAATTCAGACACAGTGGTGCCAACTTATACTTCAAGCACTAGGTTGATTGGGGTGGGAGAATGACTTGAGCCCAGTAGCTCAAGACCAGCCTGGGAAACATAGTGAGACCCTGTCAAAAAAAAAAAATTAAAGAACAAAAGAATATTTTCTCAAGATGCTGAGGATATAGCTCAGTGGTGCCAAACTTGCAAAGCCCTGGGTTTGATCCCCAGAATTAAAAAATAAGTAAATAAATAAATAAGAAAAAAGGGAAAGAAATAGAGAGAAGAGAAAGAGAAAGTGAAAACAACTAGTCCAACCCAGTCCAAAAACTGATAAATGGATAAATTAAAGGCAATATATCATTATAATGGAATATAATTCAGCCTTAATAATATTTAAAAAGTAAATAAGTTAGCACATGTGAGGCCCTGGATTTGATCCCTAGCGTCACAAAATAAAGTAAATAAAAAATTTAATTCTGACATGTGCTGCTATATAAATGAAACTTGAAAACATTTTTATAACTAAAAAAAAGCCAGATATAAAAGCTGCATGTTTATAATTTCATATATATGAAATGTTCAAAATATGTCAAAACCCATACAGACAGCAGATTATGGAAGCCAGAGCTGGGGAAAGGTAGAAATGAAGTGTGACTGCTTAATGGATATGTAATTTCTTTTAGGGCTGATGAAAATGTTCTTGAATTAAGTGGTGGGGGTGGTGACACAATACTGTGAATATACAAAAAAAAAACCCATAATTTTATAATAATGGTTATAATTGTGGATATTTAAAAGTACTAAGCAAATTTCAACTCAATTCTTTAAAAAGCACATATTATATAAGACTTTGTCCCTCGTATATACATATTTGTCCCACGTTAAATCTTAAACCCTGGCTGGGCACAGTGAAGCACACCTGTAATCCCAGCCGCTCAGGAGGCAGGAGGATTGTGACTTCAAAGCCAGCCTTGGCAACTCGGTGAGGCCCTAACTCTAAATAAAATATAAAAAGGGATGAGGATGTGGCTCAGTGGTTAAGCACCCCTGGGTTCAATCCCCCATACCACAAAACAAATAAATAAACCTTGGACCCTGACATCATTTTCATGGGAGATGTCCATGGAGGAAGAGAGTAACCCTTAACACATTCTGATTCATATCCTTTCCCAGTAAGAAATGGGTTTTTATTATTATTATTATTATTTACTAAGAAGCCCAGAAGAAGGCTATTGATATGATAGCAAAATCACTCCTCTGCTTCATGTCAACATTTTAAACAGTATCTTTGCTAATGAAACTGGAGATCAAACATCCACAGGCTCAACAGCAGCCTGAATGATGCCTATGGCTTACCAGTCCTCCCCTCTCAAAGACTGTTCTTGACTTTGAATGTTTGAATAAATGACTATCTTGCAAGTGCTCCTGAAAGGTTGCTGATTAAAGTGCCCTTTATTGTTAAAAGCATAATTAAATAATGCTTGAACTTATCACTTTCTTTGGGGAGATGGGACACAAAAGATATTAGAATCTCAAATGACACTGTCTGAAAGTCATCCAGTTAATACTTTTTAATTATCACGGCTAGCCAACACTGCAATCACGTCTACAAGGTTTCATTGTATTTACAGAAATTAAACTGCAAATGAAGTTGTGAAGCTCCCATCTTATAAGTTGTCCAAAGACTATTAAACAAAATAGAATTTAAAAGCAGCATGGAGTTATAAATAGCCCGCTGTTTGGTATATCTTGTCAATCTGTTACCACTTATATATTTTCTCTAACAGCTCTCTAATTAGCACTCACTTTTGCTACTACTGCTCCTAAAATGTTTACGTTGAAAGTTACAAATTACTGTCTAATTATACTGACTACTTTGTTTTGCATGAAGTATAAATAAAATCTCACTCCTGCTATTTAAAAAAAAGTGCTGTCATCACTTTTTCTATAGGATGACTAATAAAATTTGCTCTTTATACCAAATTTCAGCAATGAAAAACTTTAATTACATGTGGGAGTGTAGGAATTCATGGCTTTATTTTCTTTAGGAGGGAATCACTTACAGATATGAAAAGTCTGCCAAACTGCTGTCAACAGATACACTCCCAGTAGAGGTGCAAACTCAGCATCTGAATTGCAACTTCTAGCAAAAACTTTTCAGAAGTTTTCGGCTTCCCATCTTTTGCTGTGCACTGAGGAAGTTAGAATATTTGCGCTTCTGCAAATCCAGCCTGTATGAATCCTGGAAATAAGTCTTGGGGAAGGTCAGAACAGGGAAGGAAACTCTTAAAAGAGAAAAATTCCAGCTTAAAGAGAAAAATTCCTGACAATGTTCTTGATAAAACTTGTTTCTTGGCAGATTCATTTAAGTTCTTCTGATTCAATAAAATCTCCCTGTGAAATAAGCCAAAACAATCCTCAAAACCAATCGTTCAATCATTGAGAATCATCCAAACTCTCTTGCTGTTTACACTGATGTAGATGGTCTTATTTGTTCAAAATAGTCACTGTTTCAACTGCCAAGGAGAGAATTATAGGAGGACTATATATCTCACTCCCATTAACCCCAGCTTGGCATAGGGATTCGCTCTGGCCAGTAGAAGCAAGGCAGGAAGATCCGTCTCCCATAGGCAGCCAGGATAAGGGTCTTGAAGAAGGGCAAGAGGGGAGGGGGCAGCATGTCAACCTGAAAGGAGAAATCAGATCTGGAAGACAGCCTATGAATCGTTACTCCCTGCCAACATTAACAACAATGCTTTCTTCTGAGTTAGAACATCTGTTTCTGTTCCTCACAGTTTCAACCACAGTAGCCCTTCCTTAGTACCCTTGTCCTTACCTCTAGCAACAGCTGACCACAAGCAGACCCCTACCCAAAATGCTTTCTTTGGCTGATAGACAGGTCTCAAAAACCACCAGATGAGACCTGTCTTCTTAATTATGTAAATAAGGGATTGAAATAGTGCACTTCTGATTGGCTTATTAAACTTGGAGCTTAAAGAGCTTAATTGGTCCATGCTGGCATCCTTCACCCCACTGATCACCTGTGTGGGGCCATCAGCTATGCCTTTAAAAACTCCTAGACAACCATGCACAGTGATGCATGCCTGTAATCCCAGCAGTAAATCCAGCAACTCAGGAGACGGAGGCAGGTGCAGGACTGTGAGTTCAAAGCCAGGTTCAGCAATTTAACAAGGCCATAAGCAACTTAGTGAGACCCTGGCTCTAAATAAAATATATATATAAAACTAGTCAACAGACACCCTCTCTTGGGCATCTGCCCCTTCAGAAGCTCTACTTTCTATTATTCTAATAAACCTGTTACTTTGCTCTTACCCTTGTGTCCATGGATTTTATTCCTCAAATTCACAAGACAAAGACTTGTCTACCTAACTCCAGGTTACATAAGGTGAGTGACCACTTTGAAATAGAACTGGTGGTGCTGGGGATTGAACCCAGGGCCTTACACATGTGAGGCAAGCACTGTACCAGCTGAGCTATATCCTCAGCCCCTGAAAGAGAGCTTTTTGAACTATAATGAGGTTTATCATGGCTCATGAAACTGGGAATGTACCAGATAAAGTTCTGGAATAAACAAGATATGGAGACACAATCAATCCATGATAGATATGAACTTATAATGAATTGAAATTTGAAAGCTATTGGTGTTTGTATGTTTATTTGTATTTATAGGATAATTTAATTTATATTGACTTATGCATTCACTTAACTGGGTGTGTTATTTTAATATTTACAAAATATTCAATAAATATTGAGTGAATGAACTAACAGATAGATGGAATGAAAACTATAAATTAAACTATAAGTTTTCATTTAAGTCTGCATTTGCAAATGCAGGTTCTCCTTATAACAGAAAATTGTTTCATGTTCTATTAAGACCAGATGTATTTTCTAGGTGCAAGGTCCACATAGCTATATTTTACCCCAACATTCAAAGTCTGTCAATATCCACATAATCTCTCTATTACCCAAAAAGTCAAAGTTGACCAACACCTACACATAGTCTCTGATTACCAGAAATTATAGACTGTCAGAGAACAGCTTGCTAGTTTTTTCATAACCTTGTCAGTGGTAGTGGTTTTTCCCCATCATCCTGCCTAAGCCTAAAACAACAACATCATGCCATCTCTTCAATATGTTTCACAAACATTTCTATGACAGGGCCAAGTGACAACTCTAATACATCTGCACAATAAGAGTTATTCAAATTTGAAAAATATTCAGGGAATAATAAAGGGTGTACCTGCCTCCCACATAAGCAATCTTCTGGTTCAGCCTCAATACACACAATTTTGGATATCTTTGTATGCTAATTATCAACTGTTGTTGTAAGTACATAAAATATTAACACCCCCATATAAAATTTCAAATTGTGCTGTCCCTAGCAATTTTCATTAAGTGTCACATATTGTGGAAATTATTCATTATAGGCTGTAAATGCTGGCCAACATCACTTGCTGGTAGAGCTTTGTTGGAAGATTAAACTTCATAACTGATGTTATTTAATACTCCAAGTCCTCCACACAAGCCATAACTAAGACCAACTTCTCATGAAACCAAAAGCCCTGAGCAAAGCAAAGCATTTGTTGAAACTGCATTTCTGTTTGGAATGGTTTCATTTAGTATTCTCTGCCACAGTGAGCCTGAAATGTTGTACAACTGAGGAGGCCCTTCTTGCTTTTGATGGTTGCAGGATGGTTAGAGAGACATCCTGCTCTCTGACATTTCCCCCAAACAGGTTTCAGTCCTTCCCAGGAAAAGGAGATCATTTTTTTTTCTATTCAAAATCTTCAGCCTTACTTCCATACCACCTTATTTAAAACCATAGCTGCCTCTTGAGGAGAGAAAGTCAGAGAGAACTAGAGGTCTCAACACAGCCACACGCTTCATCAGAATAAGCAAGCAGGAAGAATCCAAGAGTAGACAAGCAAAATAGGAGTCACGGTCTTTTATAATCTAGTCTCAGAAGTGACATCCTATCACTTTGCTATATTCTTTTTTTTTTTTTTATAAACTTGTGATAGATAATAAAATTCTTATTAATGTCACCAAGCGTGGGGGTAAATTTTTTCCAAGTAATAGATAACAATATCCTCTACCAAGGTATGTTATTCCTTTCTTAGATTTTTATAATAATTTTAAAATATATTTTAAATTTTTTTTCCTTTGGTACTGGGGATTGAACCCAAGGATGATTTTTTTTTCTATTGCTATATTCTATTCATTACAAATAAGCCTCTATACCCAACCCATGCTCCAGGTCAATAGAAACATGGTTTCCATAAATGAAGGTCGAATTGAGTTTAAGGTGCCCATAAAGTATCCAAAGAGCCTTCCTTGGGAAAAAACTAAACTACTAAACTTCTCCTCTGTTCTTCAACAGCTGCACAGTGAGTGCTCCCTGTGCTCTGGTCCTGTACTACAGGCTATAGGCAGAGCATTGGCAAAATAGGCATAGTCACCGATCTTCTAGTTGAGTAAAAGCAAGAGGTAAGTAGAGAAATGTTCATTACATTGCGTAATCAATGTTGTGATAGAGAAATCACTGTATGCTATGGAAGTAAAAAAAAAGCTATTCTTACTTTAGTCTATAAGGCTAAGTCAGGAAATAAAGGCTTTGTTGAAGAATGGAGATTAAGCTAAAATACCTACAAGATACCAAGTTAAAAATAAATAAATAAGGAAAAAAGAAGCTTCCAGCAGGAGAAAGAGCAAGTGGAATGGCCTAGAGTTGAGAATGAAGAAGGGACCTGAAGGAAAAAAATACTGATGGATTACAGAGTCCAAAGAGAGAGAGAGAAACAGTAGGAGATAAGGCTGGAGAGCAAGTCAGTCAAAAGTGTCTTTAACCAAACATGAGGAATTTTAGAGCTAATCATGAAGGCAATGGGGAACCATGGAAGTTTAAGCAATAATCAGACTTTTATGCTCTTAACATCACTTTGGCTACAGTGTAAAGGATACCAGGGTTGGATGTGGAAATTCTAGTAAGGATGCAGTACTAGTTATCTATTGCTATATGATAGATTTTTTCCAACACTTAGTATTTAAGACAACATTTATGATCTTACAATTTCTGTGGATCAGCAATCTAGGTGCACAACACATAGACCCTCCAGCTTCCAAAGCTGAAAAGTGTCATCTAAGATTATAGTTTCCTCAAGGCTCTGCTGCAAACTACAATGATTACTTTGTAGTTCAATGGTGATTGTTTACAGCTGTTTGACTAAGGACCTCAATATCACACTGACTGCTTATCAGAGGCCCTGGTGGGAAGCTCTAAATATAATGACATGCTTCATCGCAATGAGCAAGTGGGAAGAATCCAAAAGAGAGTAGGCAGGCAAAATAGAAGTCAATGTTTCTTAATCTAGTCTCAGACGTGACATCCCATCATGTTTGCTCTATTCTACTCATTAGGAACAAGTCATTACATACAACCCACTATCCAGGGGAAGGATATTGCACAAGAGTATGAATACTAGGAAGCAGGGATCAAACTGAGCCTTCTTTGATCCTGTCTACAACAAGAATCATTGCAATAACTTAGGCATGAAATGTTAATAGTCAGTACTAAGGTTGAGGTAGTACAAACAGAAACAGACAAATGATAAAAATAGATGGCAGAATTAATGGAATTTGGAATTGGAATGAGGAGGTGTAGAAGTTAAGAATGAGTGAGGTTCTGGCTTGAGCAAATAGGAGAATAATGATGCTATTTTCTGAGATGAACATAAAACTCTAAGTGAGAAATTTTATGAGCCTTGCTTTGTACATGTTGAGTTTGAGGTACTTGCATACCTCAATTTTTTCTGAGTGTACATGTTGCAGAATCAAAAACAGAGTTGTCAAATAAGTTGTCTTTTTCAGATCTAATCCAGAACAAGATTTGGGGTTTTTCCCCAGATAACCAACTTCAGGCAAAATTTTCATAAATGCATGTTATTAGTTGATTCTACCCATTTGTTGATGTTATTCTTTAAATCTGTGGATGGATGGATGGCCCTTCTGGTACAAATATTCAAAGACATTAGCAGTAGGATCCATTCCATAATTATTCATTCTGTAATTGTCCAGTCAGGAAAAGTAGGGACTAGCCCAGCAAAATTTTCCTCTAGTTGCACTATATTGATATTATATACATTCTCTGTCTTCATTTTGGATGTGATACATTAGATATGACAAAAACATTTTCCAGCCTGTGCTTAAGGTAAATTTTAAGTTTCATCAAGAATCATCAGATACCTGAAATACAAAGAACTTAGAAGAAAGTTTCCATTTTCAGATGTTTCTGACCAATGGGAGAGAACACAGTAGGCTCAGAGGGTCAGCATTACAAAAACAAAGGTTGTCTCCTTGGCAGAAATTCACAAAGATCCCTAAACATGAATTGATTTGGAGATAAACTAAGTTTAGTGATAAGAAAATGCAAGCACATAGCAGGAATCAGTAAAACGTTTTGTTCTATTGTTCAATATCTTTTTTTAAAATTTGTTTTAATTAGTTATACATGACAATAGAATGCATTTATGCACTTTGATATATCATACAGAGATGGGATATAATTTCTCATTTTTTTTAAAGAGAGAGAGAGAGAGAGAGAGAGAGAGAGAGAGAATTTTTTAATATTTATTTTTCAGTTTTTGGCGGACACGACATCATTGTTTGTATGTGGTGCTGAGGATCGAACCCGGGCCGCACGCATGCCAGGCGAGCGCACTACCGCTTGAGCCACATCCCCAGCCCAATTTCTCATTTTTTTAAGTGTACATGTTGCAGAATCATATTGGTCATGTAGTCACGTATATACCTAAAGTAATAATGTCTGTTTCATTCTACTATCTTTCCTATCCTTGCCTCCCCTACCCTACCATCCCTTCACTTCCCTCTACCTAATCTAAGATAATGTTAGTGTGTTTTCCCATCTAGAAGTATGGATCTAAGGCAGCATAAATTCTACCCTGTAGACCTATGGTGTCCCTGAAGGTTTCCAGCCCTTCGCCTTTAATGATGAGACAAATATAAACAGCACCCAGTGTACACAATACATAGCTTTAATCCTAATAGCTTTCACTAAGGCATCTACTGCTTTCTTGCATTAAACCAAAATAATGAGTTCAGTAACTATCTATAGTACAAATAGAAAACTTGTTAAAATGGTTTACAATTTCAAATGGTAGATGAGAGAACAGAGGTAATGTAGTATGCATATTTGCAAGGGGGGAAGAGAGAAGCTAGAAGTAAAAATTCACAGGAAGAGTGGAAGAGGAGCCAGCAGAGATTAGCTGTTGGTTGGAGAAAAGTTGGAAAGAAAATAGACAAGAGAATGGAAGAATACAAACAAAGAGAAAAAAAGACATAAGAGTACAACAAAAATGAAAAACACCATTCATATATCATTGTCCTCCACACGTTGATGCATAAAAAACATCCTGTTCCAAATATGGTAGAGAGATTAGTGAATCAAAAAATAAATTAAGGGGCTGGGGTTAAGGCTCAGTGGTAGTGCACTTGCTTGGCATGTGTGAGGTACTGTGTTTGATTCTCAGCACCGCATATAAATAAATAAAATCACGGTCTATCAACAACTAATAAAAAATTTTTAAAAATGAATAAATAAAATAAAATTTGCTGGAAAGTCAAATTGTCTTTGTCAGTGTTCAACAGTTTCTCAGCCCTGTCTCTGACGTCTCTCAGGATCACCAAACCCAGATCAGTCCTTGCAAACTCAGTCTCTATCCTACCGATCTGGGCTTCAGATATCTCAGGCTCAGCCATGCTGCAGTTCCAAGATCTCAATGCTGCTCCTACTTACAGAGAGACCAATAGCGATACCTCATGCAAAGGAGCAACCCCAAGATGTAGCAGCAAGACAAGAGCTACCAGCACTCTCAACAGGAAGACTTCAGGCTCCTCCAAACCCACAGGCATCCCCACACTGGATCTGCATGTCCCAGCTAGCATCTCCAAACAGAGTTCCTTGTGGTGGTAAACCTGCTGTCACCCAGGCCCCAAGCCCTGGCAGATGTCCCAAATGGGTACAACCACGTGCAAGGCAAACCTGGAGTCTCTCCTGAAGCAGTTCTCTAGGCCACGGTGACAGTGGTAGTGGCAATGGTTGTTGGCAGTAGGCAGAGGGTCAGCAGCAGCTGCAGCTGCAGCTGTGGGGGCAATGTCACCAGGTGATCTCGGGGGTCATCAGTAGTGTCAGATTCAGTTGCATCCAGGGCAGTGGTATCTTCTGTGGCAGCACCCACAAAGAAGAACCCCAGGCAACCTCAAGCTGGCAGCAGTGAAATCAGAGGTAGCAGCAATGGTGGTAGCGGTGCAGGCAACTGTTGATTGACATGAGACTTGAAGTTCAGCAGCAGCAACCATGGAGGTAGCATAGGAACTAGTGTTCAAGGTAACTGTGGCCATGAGAAGAGACCTCTGGGCACTGCAGCAGCATCTACCCAATATCATATCTTTATTATATTATCCCCCAAACTTTTATGAGATATAAGTCCAGGCCTTATATATATAGATGACAGAAAAGGAAAGGATACAGAGTGTTAGAAACAAATGTTTCTGTTCATTCCTCAACTAACATGCACATGGACCAAGATTCTGGAGCCCATCAGTGTTCAAGATGGTAACCAGACAGACAGATTCTTTGGCAACACTGCTTCTTTTCCAGGAACCTTAGAAACTAAACCACATCCTTTTATTCCCATCAAAATACAACAGCCTCCTTTTGTTTTTACATTTCAAGGATACCTACAAATCTTCACTAAGAAGAATTTCAGAAAAAGTATCAATGAAGGTACAATAGAAAAAATCACAATAATTTCTTGAATCAATTATGGAAAATGAGCCAGCCCTGACTGAGTGACTGCTAACTAATTTTCTAGATTCAAACCTAAGTCACAACAAATGAGATCATACATGCTGAAAGTCTGATTGAAGAGTCAGGTACCAAAAGTCTATGAAAACATTAATTAATATTAATCATTACTAATTATTCATTAATTTAGTTAATTGGTTATTCATTCATAGATATTGTCTGCTGAGTATCTACTATATACCAGGCATGATTCTTAGCAGTTTACATTTAACCTTACAATAACTCCATGAGGTGGGTTTTTTTGCACAAGGAAGCAGAAACACCAAGAGAAGTAGCTTGTCCAACGTCATAGAATAAGGAAATAGTGTATTTATTATGGGATGTGTAGTGTCTGAATTCAGAACACTGTATTATAACCTTTATATTCTAATGCTCTAACATGAGCTTTTATCCTTTGCTAAAAATAATCCTTCTCATGAGTTGTGCAGACAAAAGAAACTTGCTCTTGAGAGAGAAAGAAGCATATTCAAAGCACAGTAGTCTCATGTCATAGGACAAATAGGCTGATGGCACTCGAGATGTTTACATTGGGAATAGAACTGTGAGCATGGTATCTAACATCCAAGGTCTTGGCAAAAGAATTCTTACTGCATGAGTTTCCTAGAGTGAAATTTGCAAAAATCCTTAAAGGAATTCATATCAAGCAAGTATCAAACCTAAGACTCAAGTCAAGCATATGTGGTCTATATTGGAAGACCTTCCATGCTGGTCATAGCTTAATGTGTCAGTCCATACAGTAGCCCTATCAGATGGGCACTAGTATCATCCTATTTTATCAATGTGAAACTGATACTTTGGAGGGAAGAAATAGCTTGCCTAAAGTCAAAACCCCATTAGGGGCTAGGATGCAACTCAAACCCAGTTCTGATGGATTCACAGCCCCCCCAGGGGGGGGGGGATCCCAAAATTGCTAGGCGGGCTGCCAAAGGCCAAGATGACTGTTTTCCAATATAAGAAGGTAAGGTCTGTATAAGAAGAATTAAACTATTCCACATAATTCAGCAGCAAAGAATTAGCAACTTAACCAAAAACTAAAGTTGCTCTACATGAAGAAACATCCCCTCACCACCAGAACTCTTTAAGAATATGAGACAGATCACAGTTGTATGAGTGCCCATCACTGATGTAATCAGGCCATTGCTTGGCAATGTAGAAGGGAAGGGATTCTTGAGAGATTCTTGCATCAAGAAATGGTTCAACCAAGGACCTTCAAGGTCCTCCCTGATGCTGGGACTCTATAATTGACAGAGTCAAACTCCTATATTTCCATTTCTGGAAGCTTTTGTACTCTGCATTTCTTACCATAAAGCCAAAAAACAATGCAGATTAGGAACACAAAACTCATCTTAATATTCTTTCTACTTACAGCAGGTGTTTGAATCACTAAGGATTTAAGATCAGCCTTAACATTAATAGGAATCACTTTTTAATTTGGCTGGGCAATTTCATTTTTCAGCTGCTCTGTGTGGTCACATTAAGCTGTGACCCGCATAGGAGGTCTTCCAATATAGACCAGATATGCTTAACTTGGGTCTTAGGTTTGATACTTGCTTGAGATGAATTTCTTTAAGGATTTTTGCAAATTAAACTCAAGGAAACTCATGCAGTAAGAATTCTTTTGCCAAGACTTTGGATGTTAGACATTGCACTCACAGTTCACTTCACAATGTAAATACCCTGAGTGCTGTCAGCCTATTCATCCTATGACATGAGAGTACTGTGCTTTGAACACGCTTCTTTCCTTCTCAAGAACAAGATTCTTTTGTCTGCTAAACTTGCAAGAAGGATTATTTTCAGCAAAGGGTAAAATCAGGAAATAAGAGTAGCTGACAATCTGCATGCGTTCAGTTCAGTCTCTCCCTCTCCAAAGACTAAACTTCAATCCTTCCAGACACACGGGCCCAGGGGAAATAACACTGGACTCTAGAGAAAGATGTAATTCTCAGAAAAAAAATTGAAGCCATTAAATGGCAACTCTCTCATTTTCCATTTTCCATCTACTAAAACTATAAATCTTGCTGCCCCAGTGCTTCTCCTCTTTCTTTCCTCTTATAATTGAGGAAGGAGTCCTTCTCTATGTATGTGAAAGACCCAGTTCTCTCACTGTGTTACAGACCTCAATCCCTTAGCCTTCTGAGAGCTGTTTTTCTTGGCCTCTCCTGTATCTTCATCACTCCTGCTTCTTTGTACATATCCCCCCAAATTGCAAAAACATTCTAGTGTCTTAAACCTTTAGAGAAAGAAACTCCATATACCTCACATGCCTCTTCAGGATCTAGTCTATCCTTCCCTCTTCTGAAGTCAGTCTTCAGAAGAATTTGAGCTATTTACAGCACTGTCTCCTCCTCCTCACACTGAATTCTTTCCTTGATCTCCCAACTACCTTCATCTCCATGACTCCACCACAAGAGTTCTTACCAAGGGCACTAGAGGCCTCCACATTTCTAAATATAACCATCATATATTCTTGGAAGCATTTGCATTGTTCTTAAAATGTTCTCTATTCCTCATCTCTGTGACTGCATATTAGACAGATCACAGTTGTGTGAGTGCCCATCACTGATGTAATCAGGCCAATGCTTGGCACTGGTAGAAGAGAAGGGATTTTTGAGGGATTCTTGCATCAAGAAGTGGTTCAACCAAGGACTTCCAAGGTCCTCCCTTATGCTGGGACTCTAATTGACAGAGCCAAACTCCTATTTTTATTTGTGCCCAGCCAGACTGCGGCACTTTTGTACTCTGAATTTCTTAACATAAAGCCCTTTATGGTAAGAAATGTCTTTATGTCAAATGCAGTGTCTTTATGTCAGATGCAAAATGGCAGTCTTTATGGCAGCATCTTTCTCTAGAGTTTACTGTCATTTCTCCTGGGCCCATGTGTCTGGAAGAATTGACGTTTAGCCTGTGCAGAAGGAGAGACTGAGCCGAACACCTGCAGATTGTCAGCTACTCTTAATTTCTGCTTTTATCCTTTGCTGAAAATAATCCTTCTTGCAAGTTTATCAGACAAAAGAAGCTTGTTCTTGACATTATTAACCCTTAACCCTTAAAGACAGTGGTTCTAAACACTTATCATCTCTTGATAATTTTTCATAAGTAAAAGACCCATATGCAGTGGAGAATATGTTTTTGATACACAGCAGCCATTCTACCTTCCTTGGATAAACTCTGCCCTCATTTTCTGTAGGAAATCATCCACACCACACCCACACCATCCATGAACTTCAAATAGAATTGATTCCACCCTTGGCTGCAGGATAGGGCACAGGACACAGGACTGACTAGCCAGTAAGTCATATTCCCCATTGAGGGGTTGAGGTCTATAACACAGTCAGGGGACTGGGCTAAACCTGATATCTGATAGGATTCTTTTTTCTGAGAATTAAATGAACAGTAGAATTAAAAATTCATAATGGCAGAGAGATTTCCATCTCTTTTATTCAGGAAATGATCCATATAACCCAGATTTTAGACATAGTCAGCAAACTATACATCTTTACACCAAATCTAGCTTAATACCTGTTCTTATATGATCCAAGAACTAAGAATGACACAGATTAGGTGTTCAAAATACTTCACTAAATGAATAATGAAAGTATTTGGGACACTGGAAATTAACAAATTGACATTTGTAAATAATTGGAGAGGAAGGTTATGTGAAAGAGCTAATATGTGACCTATAAAGTCTATTACATTACTATGTACCCCTTTACAAAAAAAAATTGATGGTTCTTAAAATAATGCTTGACACAGCTTAGGTGTTCAAAAAATACTTTACTAAATGAATAAATGAAAGTATGTATGCATCTAAATTGCCAAGTGGCTAAAATGTATTCAGCTTTATCTCACCACCATGCTGAGATCATCTCTGCTAGCTCATGTGAAATCCCTCTCAAAGAAGGTAACTCCTTGGCTACCAACACTTGCCAAAACAACCTCCTGAAATATCTCTTAGTTTTTCTAACATCAAACTACTCATAGATGCTTATTTTTAATTTTTTTTACTAAATTGACAAGTTGTCTTAATAATTTTATATCTATCATGAATGACATATCCTGCTGCTAGTTATTCAAGCATTATGAACCCCTAACCCTTAAAGACAGTGATTCTAAACACTTATAATCTCTTGATAATTTTTCATAAGTAAAAGACCCATATGCAGTGGAGAATATGTTTTTGATACACAGCAGCCATTCTACCTTCCTTGGATAATCTGCCCTCATTTTCTGTAGGAAATCATCCACACCACACCCACACCATCCATGAACTTCAAGTAGAATTGATTACACCCTTGGCTGGAGGACAGGGCACAGGACACAGGACTGACTAGCCAGTAAGTCATATTCCCCTGGTTACTGAAATTGGATAAAGGACAACCCTGATCCAATCAGAGGGAGACACAATGAGATTTTAGTGGGACCATGAGGAAAGAAACATGCTCTCTATTCTACCTGACTTGAACATAAAACCATGAGGGATTTGAGACACTGGAAGCTATCATATCCCAGTGGAATTTTATCTTATAGTAAAAATGGAGGAGAATATCCATAAACCATAAAGAAATTGAGTGTAGTGAAATTTTTTTAAGCCACTGGACCAAGAGTTTACCACACTCTAGTTTTTTTGGTCATCATGTAACTCAGTAAATTCCCTCTTCACCAAAGCCAGATTGATTTAGAGCTATTGGGATTAGGAGGAATAAAAACCTAACTGAAGAACCTGTCTAGTTTATTCCTCTCTGTTCCATGCTTCAAACTAGCCACCTAGACAAGTGGAACAGGTAGATTTTGATGAAACACCAGCAGAAACTGGCCACTCACTCCAGAAACATGGCAGAGAAATCATCATGACAGAGACTCCAAGTCTGCAAGAGGCCAGCTGTAGGGTCTTTAGAGACAGAATGGCAGAATTTTAAAGATAGTTGTGACCATAGAGAAGATCATACATTTAGAGGGTGACTCATCCAAAAGCATGCAGGGCCAGAAAGGGAACATGGATGAGTAAAGGGGTCAGGAGTGAGAAAAGCAACAGCAGGAGTACAGTGAAAACAGGCACCAGGAGCAGGAGACAGTGGTAGACACAGGGTTGCACTGGAGGCTTCCATCCACCTACATGAGCAGCCTTTACTCAGTGACACGGGTCATTGATTCTCATGATGTGGGAATGAAGATTCAAATATCCAAGATTTTACCTGAACTCTTCCTACTATTAAGTGTTGCCAAACTGTGATTTTAATAAACTGTGAGTTCAATGTAACACACTTTGCTATTACATTGCTAGAGCATCCCTTGTGCAGATGGAGGCCATGCAGTGCTAGTGAGTAAACTCACCCTCAAAATGGTGACTGTCTTACCTTCATGCTCCCCAACTGCTAGCAAGGGTCCGATTACAAATTCTAGTATACTAATTATCCTCTTTCACCGGAAGAGAGTAGAGATCATACTTTAATAAAAGTAATTCTTCATACCTGGAGGGCAATGCCAGTCTGCACCATGTTCCTATATACAGGAAAATATAATCCTTACAAAAGTCCCTAGGATGTAAGTGTTATTACTATTTCCATTTTGCAGATAAGGAAACTGAAGTTTCTAGAAATTAAGTGATTTCCATAACATTTCGAAAAGCCAGAACTCAGCTACTCTCAGAACTTAACCCATTGTCTTTCCTTCTAACCCAAATCTGCTTTGGGTAGAACTCTCGCCTAGCATATGTCAGCACCAAAAAAAAAAAAAAAAAGAATAAGAAAATAAAACCCCTCAACTTCTTTCTGATGTCTCTTTGCTTTTCATCTCCACGGCTATCACCATCTTCTCGCATCTGGATTGCTGTCTCAGGCTCTCTAGCTTCACCTTTACCTTGCAGTCCATCTTCTATGCCACAATTAGAGCTTCTGAAAATGCCACCCAGCCTATATTTCCATGATCTTGCCATCTCATAATCTTTCTCCTTTCGCAGCATTTATCACGTGTGTCAGAATTGTCCTTGCACATACTTGTCTCTCCCCCACTTGACTGAGGAAGTTTTACAACGAAGGGATTCATCATTGGGTTCCAGTGCTTAATATTTGGCTCATAGTAGATACTCAATGGATATGGAAAGAATGGAAGAAAAGACAAGGGAAGAAAATGGGGAGGCAGAGATAAAGCTCTGAGATTATGAAAAGAAGTGAATTTACAGTTAACCTAGTCTGATGAAGAAATAAGCATATAGGGGAAAGTGCTATCACTGGGGAAGCCAGTATCAGTCCTAGGTCTCCTCAGGCCCACTGCAGGCATGCTTTAGAAATCACACATCTAAATGGAGTATTCAGCTCCTTCAAAGATTAGTCATAATTTCCTATTTCTTAAGTCATTGAAAATTTAGAGCATCTGATCAAAATTTAAAGTTCTCAGTACCACCCTGGGTAAAAATAATACAAATAGTCTTAGAGGAAAGTTAGACACTCAGTTAACACTTGCTTATTCACCTCTGATTTTAAAACAAGCAATACAGCATTAGCTCAACTAAGCTTATATCTCTTCATCTATTCCTAGACAAACACAGGCATGAATGACCTTGGTTATCTCTGCACTGTTCTTCCCAGGAGTTCAAATCCCTAATTATCTTTTAACTGTTCATTGTTTATCCAGGAAAAACATCCAGACGTATCTCCTTTATGTCCATTAAACCATCCTGTTTGAGGAAGCCTCCAAACCATATTTTAGCACCCCCTGAGATGCCCATGTCAGAAAAGGGATTTATTTTCACATGACATTGCATTTGATTCTGAGTCTCTGGCACTATGATCTTTTGGATGCTTTTTGTTACTGGGTATTTTTGTTACAGATGGTTATGTAATAGCCTGATGCATAATTGGTTGTGAAAAACTGTGTCAGCTCATGAAATAAAAATTAGCAATCCTTAAAAATGGAACCAGACACTTTATTAGCTTCCTAGATATTTGGAGGCTGGAAATCTGTTCTAAGAGTTAATGAAAAGGCAGAGAAACGTAAAAGACAACTTCTTCTCCCTCAGGGATACCTAGCTCCTCTCCACTCTTGGAATATTCAGAACTGCCATTAAGATATACAAATCCAAAGATGGCAGGCTTCTCTTGTACATAGCTGAAGGAAGGGTTTCCTTAGGGTGTGCCTACATTGCTGTTAATTTTCTCTGGCCACAAATGCCTGCAGTTTCACTCTGCATATTGCCAAGAAAAGATGAGTTGGTATTTGAGTAAAGTAGAGGAGTAGACCAAGGGCCATGATCTAACTGAGGACCCTGGACTCAAGTCTTGACTCTGAGCAGCAATTCACTCAATTTCATGGAATTTTAAAAGATCTGATAAGCTGGATAAATATGACCAGGATAAATCCCCCTACTAAATGTATCTCTCCTTGGAAAACTCACAGTTTTCATTTTATGAGTTATTCTGGCCTAATATTTGGTTAATGTTAGTTTGTATAACAAATGTTGTCAGTGCCCCCATCTTCATCCCCCAAGACTCATTTTAGGAAGCACAGTACATTTCTGAATCTCTGGTCCTGAGAGCCTCCCCTGGAACCCTGGAAAGTGATTGTCCTCCAGGATATAAATATTAAAGAATCGATAAAGGGGCTAAAAGCATGCAATGGAGGAAGGATAGCATCTTCAACAAATGGTGCTGGGAAAACTGGAAATCCATATGCAACAAAATGAAACTGAATCCCTTTCTCTCACCATGCACAAAAGTTAACTCAAAATGGATCAAGGAGCTTGATATCAAATCAGAGACTCTGTGTCAGATAGAAGAAAAAGTTCGCTCCGATCTACATATTGTGGGGTCGGGCTCCAAATTCCTCAATAGGACACCCATAGCACAAGAGTTAAAAACAAGAATCAACAAATGGGACTTACTCAAACTACAAAGTTTTTTCTCAGCAAGAGAAACAATAAGAGAGGTAAATAGGGAGCCGACATCCTGGGAACAAATCTTTACTCCTCACACTTCAGATAGAACCCTAATATCCAGAGTATACA
Organism: Marmota marmota marmota; assembly: GCF_001458135.2. Classification (NCBI taxonomy): domain Eukaryota; kingdom Metazoa; phylum Chordata; class Mammalia; order Rodentia; family Sciuridae; genus Marmota; species Marmota marmota. Next base: position 30,803,625 of record NW_026000221.1, on the reverse strand, counting down.
AAGAACTCAAAAAATTAAGCAATAAGAAAACAAATAACCCAATCAACAAATGGGCCAAGGACCTGAACAGACACTTCTCAGAGGAGGATATACAATCAATCAACAAGTACATGAAAAAATGCTTACCATCTCTAGCAGTCAGAGAAATGCAAATCAAAACCACCCTAAGATACCATCTCACTCCAGTAAGATTGGCAGCCATTATGAAGTCAAACAACAACAAATGCTGGCGAGGTTGTGGGGAAAAGGGTACACTTGTACATTGCTGGTGGGACTGCAAATTGGTGTGGCCAATTTGGAAAGCAGTATGGAGATTCCTTAGAAAGCTGGGAATGGAACCACCATTTGACCCAGCTATTGCCCTTCTCGGACTATTCCCTGAAGTCCTTAAAAGAGCGTACCATAGGGATACTGCTACATCGATGTTCATAGCAGCACAATTCACAATAGCTAGACTGTGGAACCAACTTAGATGCCCTTCAATAGATGAATGGATTAAAAAATGTGGCATTTATACACAATGGAGTATTACTCAGCACTAAAAAATGACAAAATCATGGAATTTGCAGGGAAATGGATGGCATTAGAGCAGATTATGCTAAGTGAAGCTAGCCAATCTCTAAAAAACAAATGCCAAATGTCTTCTTTGATATAAGGAGAGCAACTAAAAACAGAGCAGGGAGAAAGAGCATGAGAAAAAGACTAACATTAAACAGGGACGAGAGGTGGGAGGGAAAGGGAGAGAGAAGGGAAATTGCATGGAAATGGAAGGTGACCCTCATTGTTATACAAAATTACATATAAGAGGATGTGAGGGGAAAGGGGAAAAAATATCAAGGGAGAGAAATGAATTACAGTAGAAGGGGTAGAGATAGAAGATGGGAGGGGAGGGGAGGGGAGGGGGGATAGTAGAGGATAGGAAAGATAGCAGAATACAACAGTCACTAGTATGGCAATATGTAAAAACGTGGATGTGTAACTGATGTGATTCTGCAATCTGTATACGGGTTAAAAATGGGAGTTCATAACCCACTTGATTCAAATGTATGAAATATGATATGTCAAGAGCTTTGTAATGTTTTGAACAACCAATAAATATAAAAAATTAAAAAATTTAAAAAAAAAAGAAAAAAGAAAATCTACTTGGAGGTATACAAAGTGATTGCTGTACAAGTGAATAAAGCATTTCTTCTCTTATTTCACAAAAAAAAAAGAATTAACAGCCTCTGGCAGTTCAACCATCAACCTTCTGAAGCTGATGGACATTTGCCATTGGGAGAAATAATCTCTAGGTATGCATTTTTTCAGTTTACCATCAGTTTAAGCTACAGTAGTTCACTGTGGTATTTGAAGCACACTTCATTGACTATTTTTCCTTCATGTATCACTTCTTCATTTCTCTACCTGTGTTACCTGCACCTCCCATATACTGTTTGCACTCTAATCCTTGTTTCAAGATCTGCTTCTGAGGCATCCCAGACTAAGACAGTCTCTTTCATGAGACTCTTAAGCCTCATATGACTTTATTCACTTATGCTCAAAGTCTCTGGTAAATAGGAGCTCAGAAATGATTGAGGAGAAAAAAGCAAGGCAGCATTAAATACTATTATCATGTTGTTATTGTTGTTAGAAACTGTGTAAAATACACAGTCTGCCCTTCACTGAGCTGAGTCAGCAAGGTATCTCTGATTCTTGGGGTAAGTCACATTCTGGGAGCCCTGTTTTTCACTAAGGGAAAATGAGAAAAGAGTTGGGAATCCAGGCTCTTCAGGAAAAGCTGCCATGTAAGAGGTCAGACTCCAAAGGTAGAGATATGACTCATTCTTTAGTGAGAGCCTCCAAGATTGTCAGCCCTGTGACAGATGCTTAACAAGATTTCAGAAAGAACTGACCTCGGCCAGCACACGATCTCAAGGAGGTAATTCAGAATTAAAGCCAAATCAACAAGCCAGTTCTATAATTGAAGGTGAAAGCAAGGGGAGTTGTAGATATCGTTTGTGTCATAAAGGACAGGCATGTCACCTCCAAAAAAAAAAAAATGTCGAAATCAAGTCAGCACCTTACCTCTCACTGCTAGCTATGCAGAGATTTTAATGAAACATTCTTAGGTTCAATCCACACCAAAGGCTTGCTTCACCCAGCTCCTGACAAGGGGTAATTTATAGCTTAAAGAGATGTCATTGACTTTAATAGGCTTCAAATCTCACCTTAAAATCACTAACTCCTTACAGGGGTCCTGTTTTTTTTTTTTTTTTTTAAATTTTTTTTAATGTTTATTTTTTAGTTATTGGCGGACATAACATCTTTGTATGTGGTGCTGAGGATCGAACCGGGGCCGCACGCATGCCAGGCGAGCACACTACCGCTTGAGCCACATCCCCAGCCCCCTGTTTTTTTTTTAATATAGCTTCTACCTGCCTATGTCTTTCACCCCATTTAGGAATGAACTGGAGGAGCAAAAGAATCAAAAAGACATCAGATTTTAGAACTGGAAAGAATCTTATTAACCCAGAATTCCCAGATCCAAATAGCCTGACAAACACTTGCTAGGTCCAAGGGAATAACCCCTTCTCAGTCATAAATCATTACTGCTAAATAGAAGTTCAGTTTCAGTGTGGCCAGTATTTTTTTTCAAGAGAAGCTATCTATCCAGATTTATAAACAAAAAAAAAAATCTTCTTCTTGAATATTATCAATTAATTAGTATTTTTAAAATATCAAAACCAAATAATAAAAGTACTCTTCAGGTGAGTCTGGTAGTTATTTGGTATTCACCAGCTCAGCTGCAGAAATTGTTAAAATAGTGAAATCTTTCCATAAACTGATAAACAATCATTAACCCAAACTCTCCAAATGACCCCGTCACCACCACATGGGTACTCTGACCTGCCCCAGACCTGTCAGGCTGTGCCATCACCCAGCAGCTAAAGAGTTAATATCAGTAGATCACCTCAAAGATCCTATTTTTGCATGGTGACCAGCATCTTATAACTAGGTCAGTGCTTGCACTGTTCTTTCTTTAAAAAACAAAAACAAAAACAAATTTATGGAGATATGCTTGACATACAAGAAGCCATACACATTTAATGCATATATGTCCATGAGTTTGTACAGAAGCATATACCTGTGAAATCATCACCATCATCAAGGCCATCAACATATCCATCACCTCCCAAAGTTTCCTCCCACCCCTTCATTACAAGTATTGTTGGGTTCTGTTGTTGTTATTATTATTGCTTTGGTAGTAGGAGTGTTGGTGAGAACATTTAACATAAGATTCACCCTCTTAGAAAGTTGTAAACATATTCCACACTATTGTTATCTATAGCTACTGTGCTGTACTGCAGATATCCAAAACATAATTACCTGGTATAACTGAAATTTTGTACCCTTTAATCATCACCTTCTCATTTCCCCCTCATTCTAGTCCTGTCTACTATTCTTTGGAAGTTTTTTTCATTGTGTTTTGTGATTTGGGGATTTGAACTCAGGGTTGTAAGATCCCAATAAGAAATTCTAATGACTCTTCCAAGATCTGGGCTCTCTGTGAGATCTTTCTTAACCAACTACCTTCCCCCCTCCCCCGGCACCCCCTGCCCTAGAAAGACATGAGGAGACTTGTGTGTGAAACTCATGGCTTAAGCCACTGTTTCCCAGAGTAAGGACACCTGCTCCATATGTTTGCTTTCATTATTAATAACGTGTTCACATTTCAGATGAATATTATACCAAATTAACCTAATTATGTATGACAGCTAATTTTCTGAGTGATAGGCAAGTATTTAGGGGTTTAAAAAAATAAATTGTGGAGATCACTCAAATTACAGCTGTGAGGCCTTGGTGGGATGAGAAGAGAGGTGGCTATTTGGTGAGCTTCTTCCCTAAAAGAGAGAGGGGATATACTTTCTTTTATATTCAGAAAGCTTTGTCCTCAATGAATACTAAGTCATTAAATAACTCAGTCTTTTCCAGACTTATTTCCCATTTTTTCTCTTTGTACCCTCTTTACTCCATCTCTGAATGACTATATGAATCAGGTATTTTTCAAATAGGCTCAACTTAAATACTAACTAACCATTACACATGGCTATCAGGACATACAAACGGTTTTGAGAACTTGGGGGCTTCATCTTCCTTAACATACTACATAGTCAGTTGACAATGTCTACTTATGTTGGCCTACTTTCCCACTATTCTCCATCTTTGAGGCTTCAGTCCTATTCTTGGTGTCATCTTTTCTTACCTGGGCAACTCCAAAGCTATTCTCATGACATCCCTAATCACAAAAGAAGACATCTTGTCCTCCCTTCATTCTTGTCTCCACACAGCTTTCAGACCCCCAGTAAATCTCATCAGGAACACCAGGGCATTTGGGTGGGACCATTCTTCATTGTATAGGACACTGAAGGATGTTTAGTATTTCTGGGTGTTTCTTCCTAAATGTCAATAATGTATTCAAGTCATGGTCACCACAAAAAACATCCCTATGGGTTTCCTAAATGGGAAAAGAAGCCAGTGAGCACTAAGCACTAAGCACTAAGCTCACTTCACAGATGGGTTTGGGGAGATCAAACCATATCGGGTCCAGGTTAGTGCATTAATACTTGGCATTAGCAGCAAATGAGTGGTGCTCCTTTGTGTGTAGCTACCAAAGGGCCTATGAGAGTCCCCCATTTCCCCAAAGTGGCCAGAAGTCTTCTGCACCCAAAACCAGTTCAGAAATGGCCAGGAGAGGGCTCCTGAGTCTGAAGGAGATATGTGGATGTCAGAAAGATTCAAACAGGAACACAGCCCTGTCTTTCTCGCCCTCATCCTGGTGTATCTGAGATCCTCCTTCCAGAAGAAGAAGATGAAGGAGGCAAAGACACTGACTTTGAGCCCTGAAATTTCTGTTTTTCATCAGAAGAAAATGAGTTTATCTGGAGGTAAATAGATGATGTTTTGTAATAGGCAAAATGTGAACTTAACTAAAAACCTGAGTTCACTTACAGTAACTTACATTTTTGCATACTGTGTATTGTGATTCACGGTGGAGGTAGCGATGATGTTAGTAGTAATTATCCTGATTTATATTCCATAACACTTTACATAATCATGTCTGTTCCTTACAATGACACATTGAGCATCTGAATTCAGGTGTTCTCTCTGAGAGCTAATGTCCTTGTTGCTGGGTTCTCTGCTGCATGCTGGAGAGTTCAGGGGAGATAAGACACTTAGATCAAGCACCATGAAGCCCATCTGATGAGAGGCCAGGAAGCCCGGCTTAGTGGGAGAGTGCTTGCCTAGCCTGCATAAGGCCCAGAGTTTGATCCGCAGCACTGCCAAGAAAGAAAGAAATGAGAGATCATAGCATCTATGCTAAACAGAAATAATAAAAAGACACATTGAAGAGAGTAAGAAAGACAATATTGCATTACCAACACCAGGCAGCACAGTATAGAGAGAAATACACTCCACTTGGAGGGAAAAAGGAAAGTGATGTTGACTCAAACCACAAAACCAGTCCTGTCTCCGTAGAACCCAGTACTAACAATTCCCCTATGGCCCTAAACCCCAGGATCAGTGGGCAAAGCCTTCTGGCCTATTCTGGTATCAGGCTAGATCTCACAGCCCAAGGCTCCAGCTTACCTGGAAGGTTTGATCACTAAATCAGCCTTGCAGTGGTCCATGACCATTAAGGGATATATAATATAAAAATAATAAAGTGTGATATCAAAAACGGCATGGTGAAGAATTATTTTATGTGTCAAAGTTAAGTTTTTATCAGCTTAAAATAATCTATTATACCTATAGGGTGTTGTATTTATCATCCTGGAAACCACAAAGAAAAAAAACCCTGTAGTAGAACACAAAAGATCATAACAAAGGGACCAAAGTATATCACTAGAGAAAATCTAATTACAAAGGAAGACATCAAGAAAGGAACAAAGGATCAATAAAACAACCAGAAAAACATTAACAAGTGGCACTAGTAAGTTCTTGCCTATTAATAATTACCTGAACATAAATGAATTAAATTCTCCAATAAAAAGACAATCTCTACTTGTGGCTGAATGCATAAAACATGCGTGCACACCACACACACACACACACACACACACACACAAGGTACAACTACATGCAGCCTACCATAGACTCACTTCACCCTAATGGACAAACATAGCTTGAAAATATAAGGATGAAAAAAATTTATTGCTATGTAAATGGAAACCAAAAGACAAGAGGTGTAGCTATATTTAAATCAGACTTAAGTGAACTTTGAATTAAAAACTGTAATACAAAATAATTCTGTAATGACAAAGGGATCAATTCGTCAAAAGTATGTAACAATTATAAATATACCTGCCCTCAACACCAGAACACAAAAACTGTATAAAGCAAATACTACTAGATCTGAAAATAGGCAATAATGTGAAGTAATAGGGGTCTATAATATCTCACTTTCAATAATGGGCAAACCATCCAGATAAGGAAACCATCCTCAATAAGGAAACATTGGACTTGAACAATAGACCCAACAGATAAGGAACATTACATTCAATTACAACAGAATACACATTCTTCTCAAGCACACGCAAAATATTCTTCATGAGAGATTGTGTGTTGAGCCACAAAACAAGTCTTATAAAATTTTTAAAAAACTGAAATCATATCAAATATCTTTTCTGACAACAATAGGATGAAACTAAAAGAGTAAAATTGGAAAATTCACACACAAGTGGAAATAACACACTCCTAAACAAGTAATGGGCCCAAAAAGAAATCAAAAGGAAAAAAATATTTAAACTTGTAACAAATGAAAATGTGTCAAAGGATGCTGCAAAAGCAGTTCAGGGTTGGGGGGAGGGGCAGATTTTATAGTAATAAATGCCTGTGACAAAAAAAAAAGAAGAATGCTCTCAAACAACAAACTAAGGTCAAACCTCAAAGACCGAGAAAACAAAAACTAAGCCCAAAGTGAGAAGAAAGAAATTTTCAAAGCTCAGAGCAGAAACGAATGAATAGAGCCTAGAAAAACAACAGAAAAGACTAGAAAAAACAAGATTTTTTTTGAAGAAAAATAAAATCAGTAAACCTTTAGCTATTAAGGAAAAAGAAGAAGAGCTGACTCAAACAAACAAAATGATAAAAGAAAAAGAAGAGACATTATAAATGACACAAAAGAAATATGAAGGATCAAAAGAGTCTATTATGGACAATTCTATGCCAATAAATTGGATACCTAAAATAAATAGATATACTCCTAGAAAAATCAACCTATCAAGATTGAATCATGAAAAAATTAAAAATCTGAACAGATCAATAATGAATGAATCAGAAATTTTTAAAAAGGCTCTCATCAAAGAAAAGTCGAAGAAAAAAAATCTGATGACTTCACTGCAGAATTCTACTGAATATTGAAAGAACTAATAACAAAATCTGCTATGGTTTGGGTCTTATATGTCTCCCAAAGGTCCATATGCTAAATTCTTGGTCCCCAGCTTGTGACACCACTGGAATTTAGCAGGTGGGGCCTACTGGAAGGAAGTTAGTCATTGGGGTGTGTTCTTGAAGGGGATATTGGGACCCTGGCCTATTCCTCTCTCTCCCTTGGCTACCCAACAACCTTGAAGTGAGCAAATTTGCTCTGTCACACACTTCTAACCATGATGTTCTGCCTCACCACAGGCCCAAAGCAATGGAGCCAAGCAAACCAGGACTGAAACCTCTGAATCTATGAGCCAAAATTACTCTTAACCCCTTATAAGTTGATTTATCTTGGGTATTTTGTCACAGTGACAGAAAAGTGAATAACACATAATCTTTCCCAAACTCAAGAACTTGAAGAGGAAGAAAAGCTTCCCAAAATATTTTATGAAAGTAGGATTACCCTGATACCAAAATCAGACAGTGATACTACAGGAAAAGAAAACTACAGGCCAATGTCCTAATGAATTTAGATGTAAAATTCCTCAACAAATTTGACAATGCATCAAAAGAATCATTCACCATGATCAAAGGGGGTTTATCATAGAAATGCAAATCTATAAATGAGATACACTACATTAACAGAATGAAGGACAAAAATCATATGACCATCTCAATACACAAAGGAAAAGCATTTGACAAAACCCCAAATTCTCTCACGATCAAAAAATAGTTAACAAATCACACTTTGAAGGAACATATCTCAACATAATAAAAGCAATATATGACAAACTCATAGGTAACATCACACTGAAAATTGAAAAGCTGAAATCTCTTCCTCTAAAATCAGTAACAAGACAAGGATACTCACTCTTGTCACTTGTATTCAACCTGGTATTTAAAGTCCTAGTCAGAACAATTAGGCAAAAGAAAAAAAGGAAAGGCATTCAAATTGGAAAAGAAGTTAAAATGTCCCAAATGTTGTTGCTGACAATGACTTAATTTTTTATATGAAAATCCCTAAAGACTAAAAAAAAAAAAAAAAACCCAAACTAAAACTAATAAAAAAGTTCAGTAAGGTTGCAGGTTAAAAAATGAACACACAAAAATAAGTATCATACCTATATACTAACAATAAATTATCCAAGAAAGAAAACAATCCAACTTACAGTAAATTTTTTTAAAAAATTAATTTAAAACTTAGGAATAAATTTAAACAAGACTCATATACAGCCAGGCAGAATGGTGCACACCTGTAATCTAAGCACCTCAGGAGGCTGAGGCAGGAGGATTGCAAGTTCAAAGGCAACCTCAGCAAAAGTGAAGCACTAAGCAACTCAGTGAGGCTCTGTCTCTAAATAAAGTACAAAGTAGGGCTGGGGATGTGGCTCAGTGGTTGAGTACCCCTGAGTTTAATCCTGGTACCCAAAAGAAAAAAAATAAAGACTCACACACTGAAAGTTATAAAGCATTGAAAGACATCGAAGACATAAATAAATGGAAAGATATCCCATGTTCATGGATTGGAAGAATAAATTTTTAAAAAAATCCTTAATACCCAAAGCTATCTACATATTAAATGAAATCCCTATAAAAATTTCTATGACATTTTCACATAAACATAAAACCTTGTAAAATGTGTACAAAACCAAAAAAAAATTCAAGTAATCAAAATAATTTTGAACAACAAGAGAAAAGCTAGAAAGATCATAATACTTCAAAATATACTACAAATAGAGTAATCAAAACATCATGGTACTGCCTTAAAATAGGCACATATAAATAAACCCACTCATCTACAATCTGTTTTTAACAAAGCATTCAAGAACACACAATGTTGGAAAGGACAGTATCTTCAATAAGTGATGTTGGGGCAACTACTATTGTCATGCAAAAGAATAAGATTGAATCCTCATCTCATACCATATTAAAAAAAACTCAAAATGCTTAAAGACTTAAATGTAATAAATTGTCTGTTTTTTGAATGATGTAACAGAATACTAAAGACTGGATAAATCATAAATGATAGAAGTTTATTTGGCTACAAGTTCTAAAGGCTGGGAAGTCTAAAATCAAGGAGCTACATTTGGTGAGAACCTTCTTGCCCTACCATCACATGACAAAAGTTACCATACGGCAAGATGTTTGAGATAGATAAACAGAGACAGACAGACAGAGACAGAAAAATAAGGCCAAAATCCCTACTTTCGTAACTAACCCATTCCCTAAATTAACCATTAATTCATTCATGAAAACAGAGTCCTCATGGCCTAATCACCTTTTAAAGGCCACATCTCCCAACACTTAGATTAGTGAGTAAGTTTCCAACACATGAACTTTGTTGGTGTAGGGTACATCCAAACCACAGCAGACCAGAAACTGTAAAATAAAGCAACTAGAGAAAACAAGGGGAAAGCTCACAAGACATTGGTTTGGCCGATGATGTTTTTGGACATGAACTCCAAAGCACAGGCAACAAAAGCAAAATATAGACAAATAAGACTGCATCAAAATAAAAAGTTTCTGCCTATTCAAGAAAAAAAATGAACAAAATAGAGAACCTACAGAATGACAGAGAATATTTGCAAACCATTTACTTGGTAAGAGGTTAATATCTAAAATATATAAGGTACTCAGTCAACCCAATAGCAAGAAAACAAAAATGCTCAAAGGACCTGAACAAACATTGCTCCAAAGAAGATATACAAACAGCTAACAGGTATATGAAAAACTGTTCAATGTTACTAACCATCAGAGAAATACATATTAAAACCATGAGATACCACATCATACCTGTTAGAATGGCTAATATAAAAAAAAAAAAGATAACAAGTGTTGGCAAGAATGTGGAGAAAAGGGAACTCTTATGCTTGGTTCTTGAGAATGTAACTTATTAGTATAACAATTATGATAAACAACTATGGAGTTTCCTCAAAAAAATAAAAAATAGAATTATTATAAAATTACTAGTAATGTATTATCATTTATTATTAAACATTATTTGTTATTTTGCTGCCTTATATATTTGTTAAATAAATATTATTGTAAATTATTTGTAATTCATAAAGCACATAAAAGGCTTAATATTAAATATGTTTATAAATCAAAAAGAAAATGTACTCAGAGAAGAAAGAAGAAATAAAGTAGCCAATTAAATGAAATCACGGTAAATAGCACTCACATATAAAGGCATAAAATTATTCAAATACAATGCAATATCATCCTTTACATATTAGATGATGTTTTATCCTTATTAAATTGATCTCAGTCTAAAAAAATGTGGCATATATACACAATGGAATATTACTCAGCAATAAGAGAGAATAAAATCATGGCATTTGCAGGTAAATGGATGGAGTTAGAGAAGATAATGCTAAGCAAAGTTAGCCAATCCCCCCCCAAAACAAATGCCAAATGTTTTCTTTGATATAAGGAGGCTGATTCATAGTGGGATAGGGATAGGGAGCATGGGAGGAACAGACAACTCTAGATAGGGCAGAGGAGTTGGAGGGGAAGGGAGGGGGCATATGGTAATTAATGATGGTGGAATGTGATGATCATTATTATCCAAAGTACAGGTATGAAGACATGAATTGTATACAACCAGAGATATGAAAAAATGTGCTCTATATATGTAATAAGAATTGTAATGCATTCTGCTGTCATATATAAATAAAAAAATTGGGCTGAGGATGTGGCTCAAGCGGTAGCGCGCTCGCCTGGCATGCGTGTGGCCCGGGTTCGATCCTCAGCACCATATACAAACAAAGATGTTATGTCTACCTAAAAAAAAAAATATTAAAAAATTTTTAAAAAATTACATAATAAAAAAATTGATGTCAGTCTAGAAAAATGTATGCTAACTAAAAGGCAGCACTGGACAGCAATTTGGCTATACCCATTAATATTTATAAAGTTTATATCCCTTGGCTCAGCCTTTCTGCATATAGCTATTTTGCCCTGTAGAAACACTTACCAAGTAATCAAAATAAATCCAATAGTGAAAATGGATAACATCATGTTAAGCAAAATAAGCCACACTAGGAAAGTCAGGAGTCATGTTTTCTTTCATATGTGGAAGTTGGACAGAAAAAAGAGCATCTCAAAAATAAAAGGGACTGGGCACAATGGCACTTGCCTATAATCTCAGCGGCTCAGGAGGCTAAGACAAAAGGATCATAAGTTTAAAGCCAGCCTCAGCAATGATGAGGCACCAAGCAATTCAGTGAGACCCTGTCTGTAAATAAAATACAAAATAGGGCTGGGAATGTAGCTCAGTGGCCAAGTACCCCTGAGTTCAATCCCCTAGACCAAATAAATAAATAAATAAAAGGGAAATTGGATATGTTGGCATACACCTGTAATCCCAACAATCAGGGATCAGGGCAGGAGGATCACCTGGAAGGCAACCTTGGAAATTAGAAAAACCCTGTCTCAAAAAAAAAGGTGTGGGGTGGGAGTGGGTTAGGGAATGTAGCTCAGTGACACAACTGAGTACCACCAAAAATATTATTTAAAGAAAAGAAAAGGGAGACCAGTAGGGTAGAGAAAGATCAGGGGGAGGGAGAAGGGTAGTGTCAAGAGGAAGTACTCAGGAATATAATTGATCAAAGTATATTATGTGCGTGTACAAATAAGCCACCATGAAATCAACTATTCTGAATGATTATTATGTATGAATAAAATATATAGTTCTAGGAACTATAACAGCTCCCAGAAAAGCATAAGTTCTCCTGAGGCAGGTCCTTTATCTCTCCCTCCCCTTTCCTCTCTACAGTCAATGTGCAAGTAGCACTTTAATGATTAGGTTACAGATTCAAACACGGTGATGTACACCTGTACTCCCAGCTGCTTGGGAGACTGAGCAGGAGGATCACAAGTTCAAAGCCAGTCTCAGCAATTTAGTGAGGCTCTAAGCAATTTAGCAAGAGCCTGTCTCAAAATAAAAATGTAATAATTAAAAATAAAAAGGCTGGAGGATGTGATTCAGTGGTTAAACATCCCTTTGTTCAATCCCCAGCACACATACAAAAAAAGATTAGGTTATAGAAGGGGGAATAGATAGTTAAATTTAAACAATTGTCTGATACCCAGTCAATCTGCTCAGGCTGTCAAGACATATGACTTCCCATTATCACACATCTGTCCTGGTCATTTTAATGATCAAATTCAATGAATCACCAGAAACTGTAGTCAAACACCTATTACCTTCAAACTAAAGATTTCCCTAACATTATAATGTAAGTTTCACAAGGGATCGTAGGAAAGCTTTACATAATTTGCTGAACCTTAAGTTCAACTTTTGAATTATTTTCTATCAAGATCTATCATATGCCTGCACTAGAGCATCACCCTGGAATTCAGAAATTTTATCCCCCATCCTGGGCTTTCTCACTGTAACAAGACCCACCTGGAATTCTGTTCCTCCTGATGGCATTTTTCTCTCTCATTCTCCAGAAACAGATCCTGAAACAAGGATTCATGAGTTAAAAAAAAAAAAAGTTTGAAAAGTGATCCAAGGAAGGACAGGTAGAGGAATGGAAAAGTGAGACAGGGAAGGAGGTGACAAATCAGGGTGAGTTACTGAGCTAATTACCACTGTGGGCAACTGGAGCCCTCTGGGGACTTCTGAGAGACAGACTAGAACACAATGCTCCCACCTGGGATGCAGGCTCTTCATGGGGGAACTATCTTGTTCATTGGACTTTCCAGAGTCTCTATTCTCCAGAGAAAGCCTTCAAGCAGTTGGAAGTCCTCATTACAATGATAGTACCTCAAGGCACAAGCGTTACCTTTTACATATATTATCAGTAAAAGAACAATTAATTTTCATCCAATAGGAGGGACTAAATGTAAAGAGATATGATTTTTTTGTTATTGTTTTTGTTTGTTTGTTTGAACCCAGGGACATTCTACCAAGGTTTGCCAGCTCTTCTCATTTTTAAAATTTGGAGATAGGGTTTACGTTGACCAGACTGGCCTTGAACTTGCAATCTTCTTGCCTCAGCCTCTCAAGTAGCTGGGATTATTTGCAGGCATGTGCCACCATACCCAGGTGAGAAGGGATACAGCTTTAAAGAATATTAGCTCAAGTCCCTACCCTAAAATTGTATTTGTTGCCCCAAACTGCCCACCTCCCATTTATTAACTTTCCTTCATTTCTCAATACAAAAAGAGACTTAAAAATGGTTACAGGTTAATCGGAAGTAAAATATTTTGCCAGCATAAAATCACTGTGGAAGGAAATGGGAACAAATCCATGAGACAAAGTGTGTGTGAGCCTGAGCTCAGAGCTGCCATATGCACTTTATTGGCACTGGGAAGAGGTAACTGAAGCAGAGCAGTTCCTCACTAATGGTGGGTAAATGGGCTTTAGCAGCTAAGGCAGGAACCTAATTATCACCGGGAGACTCTCTGGGCATGCTCCATGAAAGAGACCATCTGTGGCTGTTTGTGAGGATGTGCACCTAGCGCTGGGCTGGCTTCTTCACAAAGAGGGTCATGGCACCACTTCTGAGCTCTTCCTTCCCTCCCTAACCCATTGTGCACTGTGCCAAGAGGCATTCTTCCTGGTCATCACTCAGCCATAGGGCAATCATAGACAATCCCATTGCTCAAGGTATGGCTTCCACCTCCGGGGGTCTCTGAGTCTCCATCTTGGAGAACTGTCACAGGAAAATGGGGCCCTGGAGGAAGGGGAGGAGTATTTGACAGTTCCAAGTTAAGAGCAAGGAGGAAATAAAAAATTCATGAACCAAATCATTGGTTCATAACTCGCCTTATGATGCCAGCTTTGGTCCAAGTGAAGAAGATGGAGAGGAATGCTAATGGGCAGCTGTTATTGCTCTGAATGGGTAGGTGTGCAATTCTGCTACAGGGCCACTGGGGGTGACAGTCCTTGGCTGATTGATTAGCCACCAACTCCCATTAAGTTGTTCTGCATAGAGAGGCTCCCTTTTGGATACTGGTCATGCACTTCATTTGAAAGAAAATCTTCCTGCTGGAGGAGAGGAGACAGGCATGATTTATTGACTTCTCAGGCAGTAGCAAATCAGTGCTTCAGACATTTTTGCCTGCTGTCTGTACCTGGTACACCTCATAAAGCATTAGTCAGGAGTCAGGGAGCAGGTGAAGCCAGAACGGGGAGATTTTGCCATTTTATGTAACTGCTAAACCCTCCCAGTCCCCACCCAGTGATATTTTCACAACACACAGAAGGTCACTAGGAGATGACTGAAGTAAAATAAAATAGGGGAATGAGAACTTTGCTCCTCAAAGAAGTGGAAAACCCACCAATCCCAAGCACCAGGCTACAACAATGCACCATTGGTTCTAGGGACAGAGAGGATTTTGTCCAAGTCCTTCCCAAAGACAAATGAACATGTCTTTTTATAAGGCCTGTGTTTTTGTGAAGTTGAGGAGCCCTATGCAATTCCCTCACAACATGTCACCTGCCTTTCTATAAATCTGCCTCCAAAGTGCCCCATTGCTTCCTGTTCTTCCTGAGATGTCATTCAAGGCCTTCCATCAGTGAATCTCAGCTTCCTCTCTTGCAGTGGTCCATCCTGCTCTCCCATCCTAGCAACCAGGTTGAAAATTCTGTTCTTTCCTGTAACTGGCGTGGTTGATCTTCAGATTCCACTGGTAGAAGCAGAGATCTTCAAGATTCAACTCAGTTGCCTCCCCTCCTCCCCAAATCCAGGCCAGACCCTCTTCTATGCTCATGCTTGCTTTGTCCCTCTGGTACAGCTTTAGCAAACTGCCTCACGTCATACCTACTGATACACATGAAGCCTATTCCATTGAACTCTATAACTCCAATTGTCCCTCCTCCTTGAGCAAAATTTCCTTTGTGTGTGTGCATATATGTGTATATGTCTGTGTACATGTGTGTGTGGGGGGGTATATACACATATCTCTGTACAGCAGGCACTCAAATTCTCATTGAATGAATGCTTGAATTTCTTATATTCTTGACCTTCACTAAAACTTGAAAAATGACCCTGAAGGACAAATAGCACTTGCTAAGCAACATCTATCTGCCAGATTCCGGACATGTAACTTACACAAGTATTTTCTCACTTGAAGGTGTAAAACTCATTCACTCTGATACTTCATCATATTGTGGTCAGTCTGAAGTATAAGCCCAACGTGATCTAGCTGTGGATAAGAATGGAGGTCCAGGTTACATTTAAATTGAGCACCTGCTGAAAGAGGAACATGGCACTTCCAAGAACATGGGACTTCTCAGTATCAACTCCATTTCTAAGGGTAGTCTCATGAGCCATGAACCAAGTCTAGCTACAACAATCAGCACTGGCCTGATTCTCAGCCTGCCAGTGGCCAGGTACCCTCATCAATGCCTATGCAAAGTGCACTGCCTCCAATACCCCAAAGCCACCAGACACAATGGGGGTTATGTCAGATGAAAAGATCCTTTCTCCAACCCATAATACTGTCTATGGTCTGCAAACTCTAGCAGAGGGACTTTGGGACTCAGTTCAGAAAACCTTTTATATGCCATGGGGTTCCCACCACTGAAGCCATGGGACTCATACCTGGCCCAGGGGCTGGGTAAGGGAGAGAAGGTGCTATCCCTCATTTATCATCCTCAGTCTGTTCCAATACAATGACAATATCTTCCCAGCCTCCCAGTTTTGAAATAAAATTCCTCATGTACTCAATTCACAAGGTAGATACCAGAGATGGGGAGGAGAGGGTAGTGTGGGCAATCCTGACAGCCTGAGTCCTGGCCCACCTGCCAACATGCTATGACAAAGAAGCATCTTTAATAGATTCATTTACATTTGCCAAACTCTGAGCTATATGCTTTACATCCCCTGTCCTATGTTAACTCTTGCCTCAATTCTGTGAAGAAAACTATCATTTCCTCTCTTTTCTAGATTAGGGGACCAACTGCAAGGGGTTAAGTAAGTTACCTAAAGTCTCAAAACTAGTGTTTTGATTCAACATTACAGGCCTGTCTTACTCCAAAGCTATGCTTTTAATACTATAATATACTAATTCTCAGGTTATCCCTTTTCCTTTAATTAATCTGTAAGTTTCTCCCATGCTGTTTGGATATTTACACCTCTCTTGTTCGTGGGGCTTATCCCTGTGTTGAGTAGAAACTTTCTGAATTAAGTTAAAATCCTGAAATCGTCCTAAATTGCTAAGGGAACTTACCTTTCCCAGAAGCCTAGAACTTCTCTAGGGAACTCCCTATCTCCTTTCTTTGAGCAGGAAATATACATGAAACAAGACCTTTAATTAGCCCTCACTATTAGCTCCTACATCCTGTAATAATTATCTTTGGCGATGTCATCTTGAATCCCCTAGGTGGTATGGATATTACAGACTATTAGAGGCTATTCTGAAAGCTGGCCGTCAGTCTGATTCATATTAGGCCAATTACTTTTACTAAAATTAAAATTTGTCAAGGATAGTTTGATGATGAGTCTTGGCAGCTAAAAGGAGCCCTTAACGAGCCATGCAGCACACTTTGGCAGAAGCAGTGGTTTCATCTCAAGGTGAAGGTCTGGTTATTAGTGAAAGTACCAGGGATCAAAGGAACAAACTTCTCTGGATTTGTAACCTTGGACAGAATCCCTGGCTCCTGGGAATTATTGCCAGTGAAATCAACTGTCAGAAAGTCTTTAGTTCTCTTACATAGTTGGGGAGGGGAGTCACAAAAGTAGAAAACCTGGACCCTGTGGCCATGGATTTTAGTTTAGTTAGTAAAACAAATCTATTAGTTACCTACCCAACAACTATTTTCCTTCTTTTGCTTGTTAACAGAACCCTGGTCAGGAGCAACCATATGATCTGCTAAGAATAATGCTTTCTCCAGTCTCCTTTTAGTAAAAGCCAGTCATGTGACACAGCTGTGGTGAAAGAAACCTAAAAGGAGGACTGCTTCAAGTTTTCTGGAAGTTTTTTATTCCCCCTAAATAAAATATAACTATGTGGTTACTCTTTTGTCTCTTCTCCCTTATTCCTACTTGGAGTAGGCATGTTTGCTGTCATTCTGCAAACAGGAGGCTGCAAGCATAAGGATAAAATATGACCTGCTAAGAATGATAAAATAGAACCATATATAGAGTCTGGTTCCTTGAAGGCTCCTGAGCTGTTGCACAACATTGTACTACACACCTCCAAGTAAAGTTGTTATTGGTTAGGTTTTATGTTGCTTACTGATGAAAGTGTTCCTGTTAGGTATAGTTGGGACAACAATCAGAGTAGTACATAGTTATGCCAGTTGAGCAGGAAAAGAGTAAATAGTATACTTGGTGGTCTTACCTAAAACAACTTAGGGCTGTGGCTAAGTGTGGAGAGCAGATAAAATAGCATGGGCTATGGAAGCACTCTTTGCCCGTACTATTTGTAGCAAGATTCACTCACTTATTCTCATATATGAAGTACCTGCTCTGCTTATGTGCTAGACACTGGCTGTATGATACTGTAAATACAACTACCCCATAGTCATGTAAAAACACGAATGTTTATACATTTAACATTTCCAAAGTATCCAATGGTCACCCAAGCCATGAACCCTGCTTTACCTAAACCCAACATCAAACACAAAGATGAAATATTCCAGAGTAGAACAGCATCCTGAGATTGCCCACCAAGGTCATCATGCACTGAAGCAATAAGAGCCACTGTTTTCACCATATGTCACTTTGCCTCTTCACTGCCTTTCACTGACCTTTGTGTAATAGATATGTTTCTGAAAATTTATGTTAAACGAATTCAAATTTTACATATGCTGTGCAGGTTCACTATTTTTACTATTAAAATCAATACTAAGTCTAAACTTTTCTGTAAAATGAATAATTTCTCCCTTAGACTTCAAAACTCCCTAACTGGGTTTTGAAACAGTGCAATTGAGTTTCCATTTTTATGCCAGAGATAATGTCAATAAAATATTATGCAAAATTCACCTGTGATGATAAAATCAATATCATGCTACCTGCTCTACCTGCAACTTTCTCCTTCTCAGCTGATGGGAATTCATCCTTCCAGATATTCAGGGAAAAAAAAGATGTTTGTGTGTGTGTGTGTGTGTGTGTGTGTGAGAGAGAGAGAGAGAGAGAGAGAGAGAAATCTCCTACACACTTATATTTCCTCTCTATCTAGAAAATATTGTTGATTCTACTTCCAAAATACATCCAGAATCTGACCCCTTCTCACCACCTACCCCACCACCATCCTGATCCAAGCCACCACCATCCCTTGCCTGACATTGCAACAGTCTCCTCTCCAACTCTGTTCCCCTGCAGTCTATTATCCACACAGTGATCTGAGCAATACTTTTTGGATACAAATCCTCCAGGTCACCAAAGGGCTCAGACCCCTCCAAGGGCTCCCATCTCATTCACAGTGAAAGTCAAAGTCCTCCCAATAGCCAACAAGGCTCTACATGAGCTAGCCCATACTGCCTGTCTGACCACTCTCCCACTTGACTCCAGTCACACCAGCCTCCTGGCTGTTCCTCGGGTCCTTCTGCCTGCAGCTCTCCTCTCCCAGATGTCTTCATGGCTGAGCTCCCTCTTCTCCTTGACCTTCTTTCTCACACGTCATCTCATGGATGGATAGGGACCAGAGCATGGCAGGGGAGGCTGAGAAGGAAGGGGATCAAGTAGCCTCTGCTTCCCATTATTTAACCAGAGTAGCTTCACTTTTGTGTGTCTCATGTCTTGGGATGAGAGATAAAACTTCACCCCTGCAGGGACAATTCCCAGGTATTTTCTATAAAGTAAGCAAGAGTACAGGGTGGGTTGAGCCCCAGGTGTTCACAGTGGTAATCTGATCATGAATACACATGAATATACAACTTTCTTTCTTTGTCTCACATTCATACTCCCTTATCCACACTCCTTCCTTGGAAACTATTTCCACCCAAATCATTGTTCTAGGGTCTGCTTTGTGAGGGATAAGAACAGAAGACTTGAGGAAAGTTTCAAGGTCTTGCAGACACAGAGACTAGAAAAAGTGGCAGAACACAGATCAAAGGTCAAGCCTTTCAGCTTCCCAAGAGATGCCTGTGCCCTCAGTCTCCGCCCTGAGGCAGATTAGCATCTTGGCAGCCACTAACCACGGTCATCAATCTCCTGCCTCCGCAATCCTCCAACAGACAACCTGAAGGGAGTCTTTTAATTATTCTCCAGCTCAGTCGATAGATCAAACGTACAAACGAGCAGCCCACTCCTTCCTTGTTACTGCTGCTGCTACACTCCTGCGGTAATCCCTGGCCTGCATCCAGGACTTTGTTTTGTTTTGAAAACAGCAGAAATAACAACATGAATTTTCTGTTGGGAAAAAAAGAAAAAACAGGCAGTCCACTAAACTATTTTTATTTCCTGGCTGACAGTCCTTTTACAATCTCCAGTGGATAGGAAATTAATTGGGGACTTAAAAATACAATTTTCCATAGGCGATTATTATAAGCTATTGAGTTGCCTTACAGAGAGGAAACTATTTCCAATCTCAGGCTAGGAAAATTCAAATGCATTTTTTTTTTTTTTGCATTGACTCTAAGACATCATTTGCCAATTACCTTTGAAATGCTTCACTGGCAACTCTCCAAAACAAGCCCTCTTCTTGCTAACAGGGTACATGGGGGAGTTTTAGCCACATCATTTAGAGAGCTTTATATGCACAATCTCCCCTAAAACAAGCACTCTCAGAGGATTTGAGAGCAGCTACTTGGACTAACAACTATTCCTCTATATCACAGGTGAATAATTTTCAGCTCTTCTCTGAAAAAGGTAAGACAAGAAAAGCTGGTAAAGGGCAGAAGCACCTAGAAGAAAAAAAAATAAAAGAAATAGGACTATTCATTTTCCAAAGTATTCCATTCAAAAAGCATTAGGTTAACTGGGCAGGGTGGCACATACCTATAATCCCAGTGACTTTGGAGACTGAGATAGGAGGATTGCAAGTTCAAGGCCAGCCTGAACAAATTAGTTAAAAAAAAAAAAAAAGAACTGAACATGTAGCTAAGTGGTAAAGCGTCCTTTGGTTCAATCCCCAGTACCAAAAACCAAAAAAGCATTAGGTTAGGTTTCACCTTGGGTTTTAGCCTAAAATTAACATTTTCCTTCCCCCTCCCCCACCTTCCTCCTTCCTCACTCCTCTCTCAGATAAATGTTTCCAGTCTCTCTCAACTATGACATCAATAAACTGACTGAACTCCTAGATTTACAAGAAAAGCACACATAAAAACCCTGTTAAATGTTGGGGAGTCAGTATTCACACACATTAGGTAATTAGCGCACCACACAGCAGAATGTGTAATCAAGTACATAATTAATCGTCGTGAGCAGAAAGGTTTTCTGAAAAGGATGAAATGAAGGAGGAGGGAAGGATAACATTGTCTGAACACTAGTCATGGGAGCCTTAGGACATTCCTCCCATCCGAAGCAGGGTACAAAGAATTGTTCACTATTTCACCAGGTAACGCTCATTCTTAGCAAACTCCTTATGTTGAGCTGAAAATGGCCCCAAGAGCCCAGTTCTCCTTTCCTCTGAAGCCTCAACAACACTGTTTCTCCTTTTAAGATTTATTAAGATGGTTTCCATGATCTCTCAAGTTTTTTTCTTTCATAAACTCTAATTCCCTAATGGTAAAGAAAGCTGTTTTTAAAAAATAAATTAGCCAGGTATGGTGGCACATGCCTATAATCCCAACAGCGCAGGAGGCTGAGGCAGGAGGATTTTGAGTTCAAAGCCAGCCTCAGCAACTTAGTGAGGCAGTAAGCAACTCAGCAAGATCCTGTCTCAAAATAAAATACAAAAGAGAGCTGAGAATGTGGCTCAACAGTTAAATGTCCATAGGCTCAATCTCTGGTCAAAAAAGATTTTTAAAAATTAATCAATCTCACTGTGTACCCAATTTGTTTTTATCGGTACATTATAGTCATAGACAATAGTGAGATTCACTGTGATACACTTATATATGCACATAACATAATTCAGTTGATTTCACTGTCCACTACTCCCACTCTCACTCTCCTCCTCCATCCTGCCTGGCCTCCCATCTCCAACCTCTATTCTACTGGCCTCCCTTCATTTTATCATGAAAAACCCTTTCTTTCCCTCTTTTGTCTCTATCTTACACATATGAGGAAAACATCTGACCATTAACTTTGAGTCTAACTTATTTCATTTAAAATAATACTCTCCAGTTCCATCCATTTTCCTTCAGATGACATCATTTTGTTCTTATTTATAGCTAAGTAAAACACCATTGTTTGTGTGTGTGTGTGTGTGTTTGTGTGTGTGTGTGTATACATACCATATTTCCTTTATCCATTCATCCATTGGTGGGCACTTAAGCTGGTTCCATACTTGACTATTGTGAATTGTGCTGCTATAAACATGAGTTTAAACTATAACTATATATTGTGCTGATGTTAGTTCTTTCTGATAAATACTGAGGAGTGGTATAATTGGTCATATGGTGGTTCTATTCTTAGTTTTTTGAGGAAACTTCATACTGATTTTTCATAGTGGTGGTACTAATGTACAATTCCACCAACAGTGCATGTACGTGTTCCTTTTTCCCCATATCATCACTAGCATTCATTATTATTGCTATTCTTGATTATTGCTGCTCTTACTGAAGTGAAAAGAAATTTCACTGTTTTTTTTGCATTTCCCTAATTGCTAATATGTTAAAAAATTTTCATGTATTTGTTTTTCATTTGGATTCTTTTTCTTTTAAGAAATATCTTTTTAATTCATTTACCCAATTTTTAAATGGGTTATCTAGTTTCTTAGTGTTGTTTTTTAGTTCTTTATATAATCCAGATATTAATCCTGTGTTAAAAGATTACAGAATGTATCCCTTTATTATTTCTTGCTCTTTATTTTATTTTTAACTTTGACAGATAAAATTATATGTATTTGCCATATAAGAAATAAATCAGACACAAAAGACAAATATTGTCCGATTCTAATTATGTGAGGTGCCTAAAATAGTCAAAGTCATAGACACAGAAAGCAAGCAAATGGTGGTTGCCAAGGGGCTGCAAAGGGAGAAATGGGGAGTTATTGTTTAATGTGTACAGACTTCCTGTTTGGTTGTGAAAAATACCTTCAGATGAACAGTTCTAATGATTATGCAACTACATGGGTATGCTTAATGCCATAGACCTGTACACTTAAAAGTGGAAAAGCTGTTAAGGTGGTTAAGTTTTATGTTATAATTTTTTTATCACCATGACAATAATAACAAAAAAAAATAAGCCAGTGAAGACCTACTAGAATTCCCTTGCCCTTCCCTCTCAATCAATTTTTTTTCTGAATTGATTGTAGTTTACTCAGACCAAATCAGAGAAAGTTTTTATAAAGATCCCCTTGGCCCCCTTGCTGAAGCAAATAACCACATGTTCATCTTGCTATCCCATGTTTCCCAACACATCTCATGCTGCTTCTGGCTATGGCAACTCCTCCTTTGGCCTACATTCCTGATTGGGATCACAGATACTGTGGTCTGGGTAACAACTGGCAGCCCACAGAATTTTGTAGAGAGATTTATGAATGATGGGATGTCAGAGAAGAACTGAAGTTAAAATATCACACATGAGGCCAGAAAGAAGAAAGGGTTTGTCCAAAGTCACAGAGGAGAAGCTAGATTATTTTAATTCATACTCAGGAGCTTATTGATCAACATGTCTGGTACCACTCCCCCATCTGGTGCAACCTGGTACTATGAGCAGAGGACACAAGTTTCCCAGTGTTTGTATTCATGTGGTCACAAGATTCCATATGGAAACAAATGCTCTGCTTTTTAAAATGTTCTGACTGGTAGCTGGGCATGGTGGCATGTACCTGTAGTCCCAGCCACTCAGGAGCCTGAGGTAGGAGGATCAAAAAGTCACAATATCATTTCTCAGTCACCATCTCCAGAAAAGTATTTTGTATTGCATTTCCAAGAATCAGAAATGAATCTTCCAGGATAATCTTCATCCCTATTTAGCACCCCTTATAATAATCGTGTTGTAAATTTGTACCTGGTAGTTGGAGATTGATAAAGGGCTTTCATATCTCCTGATCAGTTTTCATTTTATAACCTTGTAAGAGTTTACAGCAGAGTTATCAGCTTTAGTCACACAGGCAGAGGTAAAGAGAGATTCTGCCCATAGACCTGGCTCCTCTCCACCCTAGGGATCCTACATTTTAGACGAAGCACCTTTGACCCCTTGTGCTTAAACTTGTTCTGACTCTCTCCAAGGTAAGATTATGTTCCCTGTTGTCTCACCTCCACATCCCCAGCCCCATTGTATGGTATCAAGCGAATCGACACATTCAAGAAGGGGGCGAAGAAAAAAATTATAATATAAAAAGAAGGAAGCAAAAAGAACCCAAACTCAGAGAATTCTACCTATATCGAACAACAGGATACCAAAATTCAGCAGCCGGAAGTGGGGAGAAATTCCAGCCTCACTTCCCACTTCTGTAGAAAGTAGATTTTTTAACCATCTTGAACCTAAGTTTCTTTGAACTCATTAAAAATGGCTTTTTTTGTAACATGCTTCTTACTTAGCTCCAGAAAAGGCTGAAGAATAAAATCTCTGCCCTGCTCTGAGTCATACAAGAGTATTTGACGAGCAAAGGAGCTCATGGAAATCTTTTAAATTGTGACCCAAAAAAGTGAGATTAAGGATAATAGTTTTTTTACAAATGGCCCTCAAAACCTCATTGATACCAAAATAACCAACTCTTCTCTAGCAAAAATGTATTAAGGCCCAATAATTATAACAGCAGTGATGAAAATCAAATGAAAAAAATAATAAAACATCTACAGTCTTACCAACCCAACAAAGTCATTATTTTCTTTTTTGTGCATGTGTTCTACTTCAGTCCTTATACCAAGCTAAGCTGTCTCAAAATACAGCAAATACTGTATCATGACTTCTACATTTATCCAAGCTATTATATCACCTACCAACAAAAATGGAGAAAAGGCAAAATATAGAGTCATTTCCCCCTTTCCTCTGCCCAACCTCTTTCAATAGGTAGCAGAGAATAAAATGTTATTGGAGTTGATTTCATAAAGATTTTTTTTAATGAAGTTTGTTTGTTTGTTTTTTAAAAAGCCTGGGTTATCTCCCAAACCTCTAGTGCTAGCTAATATACTTTCTGAGATTAAGAAAAGCTCTATAACCATACTAGTCAATGTGGTGACTACTGGCCATATGTGGCTCTAGGCTTTTGAAATATGACTAGTGCAACTGGAAAACTGTTCATTTAGTTTATTTAAATTTAAGTAGCCACATATGACTAGTGGTACCATATTGGACAGCACAGGAATACTTGAGCTGAGTTGAGAGCTCCCTGAAATTCAACAGTACATCACAGCAAGGATCAGGCTCCCACTCAGGATGCCAAGGCCCTGGAGGCCCACGATTCTTTCCTCAACATATATTGGCTTATACTCAGCCAGAATTACTCAAGTTGTCCATTGTAGTGACAGCAACCCATTAGATGTTTCGGGTCACATGGCAGGGACTATGATTTCATATCCTTGGGCATCTGGAACTTCCCCAGTCCTGCCCATTCCCAAACCTATAATGCAACCCTTATAACACTTCCCATAAATTTCTTTGTGCAAGAATTAGGCAGATTCTATTGCTTTCAATTCACCCTAACAGGTCATAAAATGGGCTAGGAATGAATGAACTGATAGTACTCCCTGTGTATCCCAGACCCAGGATGTACTCCAAGTTCTCCTACTCAAATTTCCACTTTTCCTCTTAATTGATCTGGTCCCCAGAAACTAATGTCATGGCTATTTTTTTTTTTCATCTTGAAGCACAAAAGGCAAATAATATCACAAGTCTTGTTCTCTTTCTGGGAAGTAGAGTTGCCAACTTTGAATTTTAACACACTCAATATCTATCCAGGGGCCTTCTGTCTCTGGATGAATGTGTTGGTCCAGAATCAGTCAGAAAAGACCACAAGGAATGCCAAAGACTTGTCACCTGGACCTCATCACTAGCCCATAAATATCCTATCTAAGCTAGGGAACCCTATATTGTGGGCTGGAGGGATCTCTTTAAAAACCTTTTACATCTGCTTACATACTCAAAGGATTACCCAGGACAAAAGTAGTTATATTAGCAGACTCAGAGTATCCCTTCAAAGGACTTGAGCAATAACAGAGGCAGAGCATTCCCAGTGCTCCACTTAACTCATTTCATTAGTATGACATAACCCAGCAAGGCAAGCAGCTTTGCTTCTGATATTCTGACACTTTGAAGACAAGTGCTGATTACCAACAGTGCAACGGTAAAATGGCACTATGGGGAACACTTTTTAACATATTTACCTAATTAGCCCATTATAAAGCGTAATGTGATTTCTTGCCTTATCCTATCATTAGTTTTATGAGAATCTTTAAGAAATGACAGAGTCAGAGGGGAGAAGAAAGAGGCATAGCATGCTCAACTCCACATGCTTCCCAAATGACCCCACCATCCTTGAATTTAGCAAGGTTCACATGAACCACCCTAGAATTTGGCACAAGCTCTTGATTTCTCTAACAGAAATGTGGGAAGAGTCTCCCCCAACCATTTACATGATCATGAAGATGATGTATAGATCCTAATCATTGAATACATCCATCCAAAAGAACTCTGGAGAAATGAGTACTGATGAAGCAATAAGGAAAATGAGGTCCTTTCCTGTCTCAGGTGTGCTTTTGACTAGAGAAATGACCCAATTCACTTAATCACTTAAGTGCTCTGATCCTCAGATGAATCTTCAGCTGTGCAATGGTAATAACAATGCCTACCAAGTCTACTCATGGGCTTACAGCATCATGATAAATCCAGGAGATAATAGAGGTTTATCACAGTAATTGATAATATGTATTGAGCATTTACCACATGCAAAGCATCCTTGGTATAATTTCTCTATAGCACAATCAACACAATTGAAAACATTCATTCATTATGGTTCAAATCTCAGACTCAATATCATTAGAAGCAATAATCTCAGAGATATCTTCCCTGATCCTTCAATCTAAAATGGGCCTCTATGATGGTGCATACTTTTAACTCCAATTCAGGAGGCTGAGGCAAAAGAATTTCTTTCTTTTTCTTCTTTTTAATTTGTTCTTTTTGGATATGCATGACAGTACAATATATTTTGACTTATTATACATACATGGCGTATAACTATTCTAATTAGGATCCCAGTCTTGTGGATGTACACAATGGTGAGATTCATTGTGGTATATTCATATATGAACATAGGAAAGTTATGTCTGATTCATTCTACTGCCTTTCCTATTCCTGTTCTCTTCCCTTCCCTTCATTCTCCTTTTGTCTAATCCACTGAACTTCTATTCTTCCCCTTCCCTACCCCTTTTTGTGTGTTAGCATCCACATATCAGAGAGTACATTTAACCTATGGTTTGGGGGAATTGACTTATTTCACTTAGTATGATAGTCTCCAGATTCATCCATTTACTTGCAAAAATCATAAAGTCATTCTTTTTATGGTTGAGTAATATTCCATTGTGTATAAATACCAAAATTTTCTTTATCCATTCATCTGTTGAAGGGCACCTAGGTTGGTTCCATAGCTTAGCTATTGTTAATTGAGCTGCTATAAATCTTAACATGGCTGTATTACTATAATATGCTGATTTTAAGTCCTTTGGGTATAAACCGAGGAGTGGGATAGCTGGATCAAATGGTGGTTCCATTCCAAGTTTTCTGAGGAATCTCCACACTGCTTTCCAAAGTGGTTGCACCACTGAGGCAAGATGATTTCAAGTTCAAAACCAGGCTTGGCAACTTAGCGAGACCTTGTCACCAAACAAAAAATAAATAGATCTGAGGATGTAGCTCAGTGGTAGAGAGCCCCTGGGTCAAATCCCCAGTATCAAAAATAAAATAAAATGAGCCTCTTCTGCTACTCTCTCATAGCAATCATTCTTTCTGTTCTTAACCCTTGAAACATATACTATATAGTCATAATTTGTATTAAGGATTTGGCTTGTTTGATCTTCCATCAGATTGTAAACTCTATAAGGCAGAAACCAAATCTGTTTTGTTCACTCAATTTCTTAAACCAAACCCTGTCAAGTAAGGGTGCTCAATAGATATTGCAATGTTGACTGTTTACCTTGTGAGAATTTTCAAGGGTTCCCTGCCATGGCAGATGGACCATCTATATTTTTAAAAAACAGTTCCAAAGCCAGAAACTGTCTGAACTAGTGCCTTTAGTTTTAGCTATTCCATACAGCACAGACAGGGCCATAAAGGGGACTGCCTGGCTCTACTGATATAAGACTATACCAGTGGGAGAATCACATTCATACTTCTGGGTTTTGTTAATGATGTTATTTACTGCCAACGCATATCACCTCTGTATATTGCAATGCATAATGTTAGTTATCTTAGAATAAACATTAGATTTGAACAGCCTAACATATTCCCTCTTTTGTTCACTTAACACAGATTAATCAAGTGCCCAGTATGTAGCAGGCACCATGTTGATCCCTGAATAATATTTACAGAAAGAATTATTAAGCTTCATCCTTAGAGTTTTAGATAACATTCTGAGCACTAATATTACAAACCCAATACCATCCACTCTCCAGCCCATTCTCATTTATTGATAAGAACACATGTCAACAGAAAGGCAAAAGATTAAATATCCTGCAGGGTTTTGGGGAGTTGCTGATATACTGTCCTTGTAAGTTGTTACCCTGCTACTCATTGCACTTAGGGGCAAATGTCATATGGTAGATGTGGTCTCACCATCCCTCCTTCAGAGTACCTCCTGCCAGAGCTAACACCCTTCCCTTATGCTTCCTCTTCCCAACCTTCCCTTCCCTCTGCACCCCACTGCAGTGCATCCTCAGCCTCACCCCCATCTACTGGTACCAACAATGACCTTCCAGTTGCTGTGTCTACTAAGTACCTTTAAGTCTTTGTCAGACTTGACTTTTATGCTACACAGTTTATTATTTCCTTCTCAAAATTCTCTTTAGTCTGATGTTAATAATTATTATTGTCATTACTATTATAAGTTTTCATTCATGGAGTACTTACAATTTATAAGGCCAGTGTTAAGCACTTTAAATTCATGCTTTCACTGACTACTCATAACAGGCATAACATAGGTATTATTTCTGTATGACAGCTGAAGAAAATGAGGCACAAAAGTTTAAATACCTTGCCCATGGAGGTTCAGCTAGAAAAAGGCAGGGCCAGACTATGAATCTGGGTTCATGTACACAGGCAATATGCTCCATCATTGCATAAAATTTTCAAGAGAACAACTTCTTAGTCAGCTAGGCTGCTCTAACAAGTTGCCATAGACTGTGTGGTTTACGTAACAGACATTTACTCCTCAGTTTTGGAAGCTGGGAAGTCCAAGATCAAGTTGTAAAAAGGACTTAGATTGTGTAGAATAAAGTAGTGTAGCTGGCTGGTGAATAAGTGATAGTCATGTAAGTATTTTCCTATCTGTGTGGAAATTATGGAGTAAAAATGAAAGCATTTCAAAATGAAAAAAAAAAAGAGCACTGGTTAATCTGAGCATCATGGTGCACACTTGTAATCCCAGCGATTTGAGGGAGGCTGAGGCAGGATGATCACAAGTTTGAGGCCAGCCTCAGCAATTTAGTGAGGCCCAAGATAACTTAATGAGACCCTATCACAAAATTAAAAGGGCTGAGGGCGTAGTTCAGTAGTAAAATGCTACTGAGTGAAGTCTGTAGTACCCCAGTCCTTCCCACCACCGAAAAAAATAAATAAATAAATTAATTAATTAAAGAAAAGAAAATAAAATATAAAGATAAAGTAGGCACATAGCTGTAATAGAAGAAGATCTAGCACTGGAGGCAACAAACTTGAGCATGGTCCTGCTTCCAGCATTGGCTCTCTGAGCTACCTGATTAAGTCACCTCCCTTTCCTGACCTCAAATTCCTCAGCCAATAGTAGAGAATTGGGCCTAGATTTTCTCTCAGCCTTCTTCACCTGTTAAAAAAAATGCTTTACTCAGGATTGCCAATTTTCTGCAAGGTACCTGTCCTACAAGGAAGCCCAGTCCATCAGATAGAAAATTAGGGGTAGTATCAGTACCCCACATTAGGCTGTTAACACTGGGTGTCCCAGGGGAGGAGGAGCGTTCAAATAATAAGAGTTACTATTATTATTATTATCATCATCATCATCATCATAATCATTGTCATTACCATAGATAAAAGATTATGCTACACTGAAAAATACACATTGTTAAAGTGTATAATATAATCCTATTGATTTAATGTTACAGAATAGTAAAAATTATCGATAGGTTATCAAGCAGATACAGCCTAGCCAGGCTAATTTAAACAAACATAAGTTAATAAACAAATATTGGGAAATTTATTGACATGTTCAAGGATTTAGAGAAACAAGATTGGAGGCTCCCTGTGGAGGCCCAGTGCCTGATACACAGCAGGCACACAGCCTGATTGCTCAGTGCAGGCTTCAGACTAGAGGACCAGACAGACTCAGAAATTTAGTCTATTCAAAAACTTCCGTCAGAGTCTGGTGACAAGAGTTGTGGAAATTGCAACAAAGAGTCAGAAAGGACAGGGGATTGAGAAAACATGGCAAATATTTTCTCCATGCTCTCAAATACCAGAAAGTTCATGGAAATAGACCACCCCCATCATGAAACAACAGCAGACTAGCCCAAGAGACTTGCAGCGGCTCACGGTGTGTGCTGTGGATGGCCTTTCCTGGAATAGGCAGGTGCTTCCTGGAACACAAAAACGCCAGCTCCATTGCCCTGGGTCAGTGTTCTCGGGACCTGAGAGACAAACTCCATTAACTTTTTCTCCAGATTTTGCAAGGCCAAACAGAGCTTCTGGTCAACTCTTTTCAGTTCCATCAAGTTTACTTCGTCAGTGACCTCCAAACACAGCACTGCTTCTTCTATCAGTTTCCCTATTCGGAAATGATCTTTAGAATCATCTGAAGGAAAACACCTTTTTTTCCCTATATTTTTTATTTTTATTTACTTAAAGTATTTTTTTTAGTTGTCGATGGACTATTTATTTATTTATGTATTTATATGAGGTGCTGAGAATCGAACCCAGTGCCTCACATATGCTAGGCAAGTGCTCTACCACTGGGCCACAACCCCAGCCCAACCCATATTTTTTTTATCTGTGAATTATAATAATATATAATAGTGGCATTCATTCTTATATATTCCATATGTGCAAATAACGTAACAATATAATTCAGTCAATATCATCTCCGATATCTCCCCCTTACCTCTCCTCCTCCTTTCTCCTGGTCCCTTTCCTCTACTCTACGTGTGTCCCTATTTTCTCTCTAGTTTCCACATACAACAGAAAGCATACAACATTTGACTTTCTTGAGTTTGGCTTATTTTGTCTAACATAATGCTCTCTAGTTCCATTCATTTTCCTGCAAATGATATCATTTCATTCTTCCTCATGGCTAAATAAAACTCCATTGTGTATACATGCCACATTTTTTTTCCATGTATCTGTTGATGGATACCTAGGCTGGTTCCATTGTTTGGCTCTTATGAATTGTGCTGCTAATAACAAGTGTTGCAATAGTATGATGACTTTAATTCTCTAGGATAAATGCCAAGGAGTGATATAACTGGGTCATATGTTGCTTTCATTCCTAGTCTTTTGAGAAGGAAAGCACTTTGTTATCCACACATACAGTAATAATACCTGAGATTTGATCTAACGCTTAGCTAGAACATATATTTGAGCAAAAGTTTATTCTTTGGAGCATAAGCATAATGCGAGTATCTGCTAGATGCCAGGCACTTTTATAGATACATTGTGAATAAGAGAGACCATAAAACACCATGAGACGGTGACTTAGTCTGACTGACTTTGGGATCAATGCAGAAATGATTCCAATAAGCAGAACCAATGAGGCAAAACAAAGATGGGCAATTTTGCCCACCCTTTCTCCTACCAGCAGCAGAGATGAGATTCACTGAGCAGAATGGTGGGACAGGATGATTATGCTCAGAGCCCTGACCAACTACATCTCTAAAGACCCTGAAAGCCTTTCCTCATTTGAGGATGCCATATCCTCCTTTCCCTTTGTCATTGCAACTTGAATCAGACCAGGCTACCATAGCATGCGAATTTCACATACAACAACTGTCAAAAGTCCCCCACTTGAATTTCTGAAAATAGTTCAAAATAGGTGAGACTCTGCAGTGCCTTGTGGGTCTCTAGGTCAGTCATCCAACTCCCCACCATCATCAGAGACTTCCAGAACTGAGCAAAACCCATGTTTCATTAGCAAAAAGAATTTTCATAGCTCCCTATGAAAATAACAAGAAGGGCCTCAGATTTAATTATGGAAAATGTGAAGACAGAGCCTAATACTGCAGCAGGGCCAGTCTTGAGCAAGCAGCCCATGTGGGGAGGGATTTCAAGTTCTTGCTAACAGCCAAGGTTTCTTCCCCCTTAACCAAAACATCTGAAATTCTACTGTTACATTTCCTTTCTGTCTGGTGTCACCAGCTGTCCCTACTGAACTACAGGGAACACTGTAGGAGCTGGCAACACTGTGAGCATAACCTTATATCCTAGAGATAAAGAAATGAGAACTAGACAGGGAGCCCTGTCCCATTTCTGGTTCCTGTTTCTGGTGCCCTAACTGTGTGACCTGGCCCTCTTTGGACCTTCATTTCCTCATGTATAAATGAAGGAAGAACTGGTCATAAAGCTCTGCAAAATTAAATGTCTGCAGGGCCAGGCAAGTGATGTAAATGGCTCAGCTGACCTTTATAGCAGGCTAAATGGAGAATGCGACTTCACCTAAAGGCACTTGAATCCTACTTTCTGTTTGTGCAGCCAAATAAAATGTTTCTATGGGTAAAATTTAGCTGGCAGCCACCAGTTTATCATCCCCAGACTAGAAACTTTCTTTTTCTGACAGTGCTGGAAATGGGAACTTTCCTTAAAAAGCAGCATTTTCGTTTGTTATGTGGTGCTGAGGATCGAACCCGGGCCGCACAGCATGCCAGGCGAGCGCGCTACCGCTTGAGCCACATCCGCAGCCTCTAAAGAGCAGCATTTTCAATACTGGTTTGGTTATTGCTGCCATGGAACTCTGCTGTGGCAAGACCCAAGGGGAGGTGGGACATATACTGAGCAGTTATAGCTCCTGTCTAGCCTCATATTTGTTCTAAGATCAGCCCAACCCTTTCCATGAAGTTTCCATAAAGTTCTCCTATCACCAGGATAGAGGCTTTTTTATTTGGTCTGGATGCAGACTAGTCAGACAGGAGGACTGAGAAAGACAATAAGGTCTCTCTAATCACCTTGTGAGGGTTTCTACAGAGAAAGAAATGGAGGTCTACACCTCCTCTCAATCCCCTATTGTGGATTACTAAGAGAACCACCCCTGGTTATCAGGAAGGGCTGTTGAAATACATGCCATGTATAGGTGATATAGATAATGTGACCCAAATTATCTAACCACTATGAATTCTAGGAATTTCTTCTCTCTTCTGGGGCTAAGGGCACAATGGTAGTGCTAAGTGAATACCCATGATTCCAGAACCCAACATCCAGAAGACAAAAAAGAAAATGGGATGACCCAAATTCTTCAGTGACTTTGACAAGCTATATCTCTGCTTTCCAATCTGAAAATCAAGATGAGAGAGAAAATACTGTAACATTAATTCACACACATGTCCATTACACACACAAACATACAGACATTGACATACCCACCAAATGGAGGAAGTCTACCACATGAAACTTAAAGGCAAGGAAGAGTTTCAATATTATAGCAACATCTATTGAGCAGGCACCCTTTGTCAGGCCCTTTGCTCAGCCATGTCACATGTGCTATTTTATTTAATTCTCAATAACCCAGTAATGTAGGTGCTATTATTACACTGATCTTACACGTGAAAAAAAAAAAAAAAACTGAGTCTCACAGAGATGGAGCAATTTCTGCAGAGTTGCTCAGCCCCTGAGTAATATAAAAAGATTGACTACAGAGCCTATCTATGTTTTCTTTTTCAAAGGAAGAAAACAAAATACAAATTAATTGTTGAAACAGCATATTAGAGAGCAACTTGTTACAGAGCTTTCCCCACTTCTAGAAATACTTCAAAACTCCTCTCTTAAGGCTCTAGATATGCTTAGGGCAGAGCTTCTTAAAATTTCAATTGACATGAGGAATCTTGTTAAAATGTTAAAATGCAGATTCTGATTCCAAGTGTGGGTTGCCCTGGAATGCTGAATCTCAAAGATGCTCTCAGGTGATGCCTTTGTTGCTCATCCACAGGGACAACCTTACACCACACACACACACACACACACAGCACCAAAACAGGGAAACTGTAATTTCATATTTTATATACAAATTAAGCTTCCTTTAGAGAGAGAGAGAGAAATGCAAATACTTCATCTTCAGAATTTAAAGTAGTACATTGTGGCTTCCAGCATCAGAAGCAGGAACCATTAATCTAGTGGGAGAGACAGGAAATGAAATGTAAAAAGAATAGTTTTTAACAGTGCCTTTAAAATTTAGATCACTTCCTAAAATGAAAAAGGAAGCTTGAAATCTGAGGCTGTCCTAGCATAAAAAAGAAGAAAATTTTTTTTAAAGTGACTTTTAATCATTGTTGTTATTGTCATTTTTTAATCCCATTCACTTCTTACAATTGGATCTTCCTGGGGGCACAGATAATCAGGACAGACTTGGATTGCTCCCATTAATAAACACAATCTTAATCCTTCTCTGTTCCTTAACATTTTACTTTTCATGTGAAGAGGTCATTGAAGCTGCAGTTCTGTTGCTGGTGATTAATTGTAATGAGAGTGGAGAAAAAGAACAACTGGGGGAGGAACAATTGAGGGGCTGCCAGCCCTCACTGTTCTGAAATATTTGTGGATTTATCTGAAAACATAGACAATGGGATAAAACATAAGTGGGAATGATATGGGAGATGATTAGACCATAAGAAGATGGTCATGTAACCTCAGACATAGGGAGAGTGCTAAGTGCCAATGAAGACAAGACTGTAATGCCCAAGATTGCCAACAGACCATCAGAAGCTAAGAAGAAGTAAGGAAATATTCCCCCTGATATTTCAGAGACAGTAGACCCTCAACAACTTGATTTCAGACTTCAAGATGATAGAATATGAAGTTTTAAGCCTTGAGTTTGTGGCTCTTTGTTATAACAGCCCTAATGAATATTGTGAGCTTATTTTTTTCACCTCTGACCAACTCCTAAATCCGCCTCCCAGGCCCTACCTCCACACTCACACCCCACCCACCATCACCACCAAAATGAGAAACCAAAAAGGAAGCAAGGAACATACAAGTATGTGAAGTAGAATCCAGTTGATCCTCTCCCCTCTCCCGCCCCTGGGCCTCTGGGGGATACAGTGAAGAGCCTGGCCAGACCCCTATTCCCACCTCCAATCCAGCTGACCCAGTCTGCACAGCAGGGATGCAGGCTAAAAAGACCAAAAAAAAAAAAAAAAAACCGTCAAGCCTTCTACTACCAATAGTGCGAGAACTACTCTGAAAAGCTGGCAGAGTCTGGAGGGGGCAGCGTTTACCTTTTAATCACAACTATACACCCCAGTGCCACACAGTCACAGTCCCTCACAGGATGCTGAATTTTCAAATGATCAGACCAAGGAGGCCACTTCTGCACCAAAAGGATGAGGAAGCAGGGAAGCCTCAGCTGGAGAGTCCTGCCTTTGGTGTGAGGGGAGCCCAAGGCTCCTCCTTGCCTGAGATTCCCCAATTCTACCAACTGACAACATTCTATGTCTTTATGTTCCTGCAGAAACACTGAAATACTGGCATCCTGTGAGGTGAAGGCAATTTTAAATCACATCCCCAAGCCTCTGGGAGGTCAGAATTCAATTCCATGTTGGCTTATCCATCATCTGTTATCACCATCTGTCCCACGGTCTGGGCTGTTCCAGGAGATAACCTGGCACCAGGATTCTAGCACAGACAGTCTGAAACAACCACAAATCCCTCCACTCATCCTGGGATGTTTATCCACACACTAACTCTCAGACACACACATAGCACCACAAACATTTCTACACATGCTGACCCCCACACTCTTAAACACAGCAGAGCCACATACTTTCACACAGATGCACACTCAAAAAAAATCAAACATCCTCAGCACAAATTCACAGAGAAACTCATGCTCACACAAAGACACAAATATGTGATACTTAAAATCCACTCTCCAAAACACAGAGATACACATTGTCCCTCAAATACAATATACACACAGTACTGGGTAACTATCAACCCGGGCCTTTGAAACAGAGCTGGGGAGCCATTTTTAGTCAAGCACCTTGGTCTCTAAAACAAAATCAATCAATACCACAAATAAAATGGCTATGAATAAATACTTTGTGGAGTTTTTCTTGGTATTGGTTTTCTGAGACAGATCATATAATTTATTCTCCTCAAGTACCAACCCTTCTAGGAAAGCCTATGGGCCAAGACCTCCTCACAGGGCCAAGCAAGATCCTGCCTTCCCATCCTCTGAATCTTATGGCACCTAATATCCTATCACTCACCAGGAGCTTTTAAAAACTGAGAGCAGTAATCCTAACATGACAAGTACTAAAAACCAAGGTGGAGAAGGAAGCTGAAAGGTTAACATGGAGAGGAAGGAAATAGGACAAGGAGAATGAACCAGGAATAAGAAAAGAGCCAGAATTGGGCATGATGGCACATGCCTGTAATCCCAGCAACTCCAGAGGCTGAGGCAGGAGGATCACAAGTTCAAGGCCAGCCTCAGCAAACTAAGAGAGGCCCTTAGCAACTTAGTAAGACTCTGTCTGAAAAAAATTTTAAAAAGCTGGGGATGACTCAGCGGTTAAGTACTCCTGGGTTTAATTCTCAGTCCAAAAAAGGAAGGAAAGAAGGAAGGAAGGGGTCAGAAAGCAGAGGGAGGACCCTGGAGAGGGAGGTCAGAAACAAGTGCAAGGACTTGAGGCAGACAGACACAGGATGCATGGAAGGGTCCCAACACACCCAGTCACCCCCAGGAGGAAACAGGTCTGTGCACATACACTCACAGGCTCCACAAAAAGAGGATGTGAAATACAGAGCAACAGAGACCTGAAAAGGCTGACATAAGGGAAGATGGAGAGAAAGAAAAAATAGAGAAAAATGTCTATCGCTTCTCGGCCTTTTGGCTAAGATCAAGTGGAGAAAAATGTCTGTCCCTCCCCATCCCAATATAGCTTTCGTGAGGGCACACTGCCATCCAGTGGATCTCCAGATACAGTCACTAGACAGCACTGCCTTTTCATAAAGAGGTATTGCAGACTGCATCCTGAAATGCAGATGAAAATCACCAATGATTTTTTTTTAATAAAAGCATGTTTAAAGAGACTAAAATAGATACAAATATAAAAATATAAATGGTAAAGTGAGGTGAGGAATATTAGGACAGATCCTTGGTAAAATCAATAATATTTTATTTCTTGGGGGAGGAGAATAGGAAACACAAAGCAATTACTAACATCTGTGAGCTTAGAATGCTGGAATCTATTATATTATTATATCATAACACATTACATATTTGCCATACTTTTTAATTAAGGAGAAAAATAATTTTAAAAAGTGAAGGAGAGGGCTGGGGTTAGGGTTCAGTGGTAGAGCACTTGTTCAGCACATGTATGGCACTGGGTTTGATCCTCACCACCATAAAAAATAAATACATTAAAATAAAGATATTGTGTCCATCTACAACTAAAAATATATTTTTTAAAGGTGAAGGAGAATTCTCTCTAAACTCACTTAAAAAAATCCTGAGTATGAACTGATTCTGAGAAAAGAGCCTAGGAAAGAGAAAAAATTATCTTGAAAAATAAATAGGCTGCAATTATTCACCCTTCGCAAGATGAATTGTATGGTTCTGAACTCTTTACCTCTCTTTTTGGCCAAAGAGTATGGTGACTTTGCATTTCTTCCCACTAGAAATGATTTCTTTTCCCTTGACTTTGGTCATTGACTTGCCAGAGGGACAGTAGCAGATGTAGCATAAACAGGGATTTGAAATGTGTTGCCTGACTGGGCTGATGTTCTTCCATTTTTGACACTTACACAGGAGGAACTTCCCCCAGCTAGCATAGTTCAAGAAACATGGATTTGAATGGATCCAACCTGAACTTGACCTTGATCTGCCAATTCCTAGCCAGCCTGAGTATGAGTGAGAATAAATAACTATTGTTTTAAGTCACTGAGTTTTGAAGTGGCTGTTACACAGCACTATTGCAGCAATAGCTAACTGAGACCCCTTACTTCTTACCTTGCCCGTTGCTACCACTGGTTTCATCCCTGCCTCTGATTCTCATACCCACCCCAACTGCTTCTAAGTTGATCTTCCTCAAGAGCAACCCTAACTGTGCCACTTGCCTGCTCAAAATTCCTTAGAAATCCAGTTTCTTGACAAGCCCTCTGGGGCTTTGCATGGCCTAGATCCAATCATTTGATCCAATTTACCTACCAATTGTCACTCACAAATATACCATTCTGATCAAACCATTCCTCTTTCTGTGATCCAAAATGTGCCATTCACATTCCCATATCACACATTTGCTCCTATCAGACCCCACATCTGGCATGCCCTTTCCATGCTAGAGGAATCCTTGGACATGTTCCAAGCACTGACACAGCCCCGCCCCTTCTGAGGGAGCTTCCCTCTGAAGTGTACAGCACTTGTTTTTCCCCACCCAGCACTGTGCCTCCTCTTCCTTACTCAACATCTGATTTTCCTTGGGAACTTGCTTACTCTCCAATCTTCACCCTTGCAATCTGGTGGGGAAAAGCCCTCTTTTGCCTGGAAAACAGTCTTGAGCTGCTAGTGACACCTGATGGACACATTTGCACAAGAATGGTATGAATACAGAGGAAAGCAGAACCATGATTCCTTGTGAGATCCTGAATGAAGCAAACTCTGCTCTGAAATTCCAGCTGATGAAGAAATGAGTCTCTTTCATCATTAGGTCTTTGTCACTGAAAACTAATTCAAACTTGCTGATGCATCCTGATAGCCCTGTGCAGAAACACCTCTCCACTTTCTGAACACTAGGCTTCCATCAGGACCCAAATTACCAAGAATCTAAACAGCCTGGAAAGGAAAACTTCTTCAGCCAGAACTCTTAGCCATCTCCTGAAAATTATACACATTGTCTCCTCAGCCAGGGAGGTCTGGGAGCTTATCTTCTCACTTATCAGATACTGCACCCATTACAGCCCTTCAATTGTAATGACCCCAAGAAACTAATGTTCTGCCCCACTCTTCTCCGAGGAACAGCAAAGGAACCTGGAGCTCAGTCTCCACTGGGGCCCCTAATTCTATTTCTGAACTGAAAGATACAGCTGAACAGCTCTTCTTGCAGAATATCAGGGTCCCATTAGCACCTCATCACTGGCTTCTGTTCCAAGGACTGGAGCAGTTCCTCCCAAGCTTCTCGGACCTTAAACTCCTGAGCCATGGGGAAGCTCAGCCTAGGACTGGCTCCTGAGGCCAGGATTTCTCCCTGGGTGACCAAAGCTCCATGGCTGGCCAAATACAGGAAGGGATCATCTGGGGGTAAAATTGTAGCCAGAATGATCTGCAAGAAACTATGAAAAAAATAAAAAAGGGCTAGGGAATAGAAAAGTCAGAGAAGGGAACAAAATATGGGGAAAAAACCTTGAACTGCTAGTAAATAGTCCTTGAATGATTTGAATTTTTAAACAAATCATATATTCTGATTTGATTGATTCTATTTCTGAAAGATATTTTTTACATTAAAAAAAATAACACTTGAGCATGTCTTTTTACCACAGGTTTCTACAGTGAGGCAAGATATATTTAAGAGACAGGAAGCCATAGGAAGGGTTGGAGTTCTCTCGATTTTGCAGCAGGTATGACAAATGGAATTGGAAGTCATCTGTCATGCGTCTCCTTATTTCCAATCCATTTATTCAACCAAAACAAACAAAACAATTTATTTTCTATCATTTTACTGTCCTCAAGTAAAGAGGCCCCTTTTCTTGCCAGTGGGCCTCCCTCATGAGAGAGAGTCAAAGGTCATAAAGATCCCCACTCTCTCCAGAGGCCCCTACTGGTTCAAATATCGTGTGTAATTACAGAACTGAGGGTGAGGTCATGGCAGTCATTTGGCAAAAAATAAAACCCCTCCTATAGAGTTCTGAGCATAAACAAATAATATACAATGTCACAGTGTATTTCCCAAAGGTGTGGTGCTGCTGCTGAGCTCCATCCCACACAACAATGTTGGACAGAGGTGTTCAGCATGGGGCAGAGCAGTATGGAACAGTATGGGTCACACCTTTGGCCACTGTGAGCCGGCTGACTTTGTGAAGCTTGTTCAGTGCCACTGAGCCTTGGTTTCTTCATAAAGTGAAAAGAATACTGCCTGGAGACTTTCTAATTTAAAACTCTGCATTTAGCTAGGCACAATGGTGCACAATTGTACCAGCTACTCAGAAAGCTGAGGAAGAAGGATGGCAAGTTCAAGACCAGCCTCAGCAACTTAGCAAGACTCTGTTTCAAAATAAAGTAAAAAGGGCTGGGGATATAGCTCAGCAGTGGAGCACTTGCCTAACATGTGTGAGGCAATGACACATGGGTTCAATTCCCAGAACTGCAAAAAAAGAAAGAAATTATAACAAATAAATAAAACTGCATTTTGTCTGTTAAACAACCTATATAACCATTTACAGGAAAATGGTTAACTAAATGTGGACACCTAGACCCAAAGGAATAGTGACTGAAAAAGAGAAAAAATGTGGTGAAATTATGCTACAACTAATGTAAAAATTCAATGCTTTTGACTTTCTATTCAGTACTCTTTCTGCTACATGGAGAATATAGGTCACTGGTTGATGGGGGCAGGTGGCCTCATGCTCTGCTGTGTCTCCATCTCTGCCCCTTCCACTTAGCTTTTGGAAAATACTTTGTATAGAATACATTTTATTGAATCTATAGGGCTTTCAGGATTCCTTTATAGACAGTACATGGCCTGTATTAAATGATTTTATCCTGCATACTGCATTGATTTTATCAAGATGCCTAAATGTCCTACATTCAGCTTTAAAAAAAAATAAGTTACAAAAACTCAGCAATGACAGCTTTAAAAAAAAATCTGGGCGCGCGCGCGCGCGTGTGTGTGTGTGTGTGTGTGTACATATACATATACTCAGGGGGGAAAAATATTTTTTTTTTTGGGGGGGGGGGCTAAGTCTGGAACCATAATAGTCTAGAACTCAGCCCCTCCTTTTCTTGGTATCTTCACCTACCCTAGTGAACACATGCCCTTGCACCTAAGAATACAGCTGACATTGATCAAGCAATTACTGCAAACTGGACACTTTGCTCATCTCATGGAGTTGTTGTGACCTCACAACAACTCCATGAGGTAGTAGCAACTATTCTCATTTCATCAATAAGAAAACTGGAAGTAGAGTGAAGAATTTCCCAATACTAAGCACAGACAATTCTGAGGTCAGGCTTTTCAGCCATACAACTAAGGGACCAAGAGACCATTGTGCTTATTTATCCCACAAGCAATGAATAAATAAGTTGTGCTGGATTTCTGTTCTCGTGACTAAAAGGCTCAGGGTTTACTCCAGTTGAACTGGGATGACTGGGCTGCACAAAATAACCACAAGAGACACAAATACCTTTTTGTTTGGGGTCACTGTGACAGCTCCTCTGAGCTTAAGGATCCTCAGGAAGAGAGAGAGAGTGCCAGAGCACCACTGACCCCTTTTATTGAGGAGAAGCTATTCAAATGAGGCAAGGGGTCAGGTTTCAGGGGGCTGAGTCTATCTTCATGATGTCCACTGTCAGCAGGTTGACTGACACCTGGGAGGCCACACCCAAGGGCACAGTAAGAGAAGGGGACACACACAAGGCACTTCCATGGAAGATTCTATCCTAAACAGGGCAAGGGTGTATATTACAAAGAAACAGGTGAGCATAGCTTCATCCATGGGGCTGTATCAAGACACACCCATGCAGGAGACATCGTCCCTCAAACCTAAGAAGGGTGGGGAAAGCTCTGCTACATTTCTGACTGAGAGCCTCAGCACCCTGCCAGGGAGTGTGACTCAGTCATTTGCAAGGTTGGTCTCCCACAAAGTGGAAATTTTAAAACTAGATAAAAAAGCAAGGGACATTTCTCTTGGCTCTTAAGGTTTGGACTTGGATCCCTCTTCAGGCCCTTCATCTGGAGTAGCACTTAGGGAGTTGGTGAAGGGGACCTGGCAGGTGATGTGGCAGCAATGGGGTTAGGCATGAAGCCTGCTGGATGAGGTGGAGGGATAGATAAAGGACTAAGAAAGGAGGAATACAAAAGAGTTCAGAGCCATGGATAAGCATTGGGGGCAGGAGAAAAAGGGAGATCTTTGATGGGTGGGACTGGAAGTGACCTAGATTGTGTGAAGCCATTCCTAGGTAGATAGGCAGAGACAACTCCATTAGACATACCACAGTGTTTGAGTTTTCAGACCCACAAAAATATTTTACTTTTCATTTGGGTAGGATAATGGGTTTTGTTGGTTGATTGGTTTTTAGGTTTTGGGTTTTTCAGTATTGGTGATTAAACCTAAGGATGATCTGTCAGTGAGTTACACCTCCATTCCTTTTTATTTTATTTTGAGACAAACCTCATTAAGTTGTCCAGGTGGACCTTGAACTAATCCTCTTGCCTCAGCCTCATGAGTCCCTGGTATTATAATTGTGTACCACTGTGTCTGCTGCCAACAGATTCTTTTTTGATGTAAAACTCTTTGCACTCAAAAACAGGCATATATTCATGTCAGCACCACCATAATCAAGTTCACATGATTGGTAGAAGACTCCTGTGTTCAATCCCATGTACTACAAAAAAAAAAAGAAAAGAAAAGAAAGAAAGAAAGAAAGAAAGGGAATAATACAACAATTAATATATAATAGTGAATCCAGCCTGGATTATACTCATCTTTTACCAACTCAGTCACAAAATAAAATTTGCATTTTTTTTTGAGGAAGGAGCCTATCACAGCAAAAGTATCTTGGGCCCACAAAAGTCATAATGCAGCCTACTCCAGAAAGGAAATTGTGCTTCTATCCTTGCACACAATTGCCATTCTTGTCACTTGGTAGGGCACATCCTATTGCTTGTTTTTGCTCCCACCCCAGAATCCCCCAGTTCTGCATCCAGCTCCACTCCCGGCCAAGCCCAAAGCAACAAAGTCAAACTAGTCTTCCCCAATCTTGTCATCCACAGTATGGCTTCTACAGAAGGAAGAGGAGCAAAGGAGACCATGCAGGGTGCGGGGAAAATGTCTCCCCCGAGTCAGCAGGGACACTCTGAGTGGGAGCAACCTACCCCTGCCAATGCCCACACTCCTTCCTCAGCAACCTGAGTTGGAGTAAAAAGAGTCAGGTCAGGAAGAATAATGTACACACACACACATGCACACACTTAAACACACATAGATATACGCCACAGGCACTACATTTACACACATACACATCTAAGTACACACCATAAGTACACTCAGAAGAAAGGACTGAAAGTAGGTATACACAGGAATAAGTGAAGACAGAATAGTTCTCCACCAAGGAGTGGCAATTTTTATAGGATCCTCTAGGCTAAAAGTTAGAGAAATTAAAAATGGAAAGTCAGAAAGCAAAATCATCCTAGAACCCATCTAGTTTGACTTTTTCCTTTTACAAACAAGAAAAAAAGACTAGGAAATGTGAGAAACACTCTCACTTATACAAAGTATGGGCTGAGAGACAAAAGGTACAAAGAAAGAGAAGCTTTTACTGACTGTCTTTCGGGATCAGATGTTTGGGGGAGCAGGCACACCCAGGACAGTTATAATCAGCATTTTATCCCCTAGTGCCCAAGTCCCCTCCCTCAGTTCCTCATTGGATGAGTACCATGGGTTATGCAATCTTCCAGAATGTTGCCTAGGTTTCACTGTCTCTTATTGGGTTATTTAAAAATATATACCTGTAGTTGTTTCCACCTCCGTTGGTTCTTTTGCAGCCAGAGAGTTTTCTTGGATTGAGTGCATCTTGCAGTTTATCT
Organism: Marmota marmota marmota; assembly: GCF_001458135.2. Taxonomy (NCBI): domain Eukaryota; kingdom Metazoa; phylum Chordata; class Mammalia; order Rodentia; family Sciuridae; genus Marmota; species Marmota marmota. Next base: position 30,760,085 of record NW_026000221.1, on the reverse strand, counting down.
CTGTTGGCTAAGTAGGCCCCTTCCCTCTCATCTCCTGTTTGTCTAGAGGCTCTGAATTTTTCACACTCCAGTGTTACCTGTTTGAAACGTTCCATTCTGCTCTATTTCCCCTCCTGATGCTTTTCTTACATCCCAATTTTACATTGAAGGCTAAATACTATATTCTGAAAATGGACCACCAGACTTTCTATTTCTCACAGAAGGAAGAAGGGGTGAGTCAGGGTCACCCATTGTCAGTCAAAGGCACAATTTTTAATGGTGAAACTACTGGTACCTGTCATACAAAAGGGGTTTTCTGGGGCCTGGGGATGTTTTCAGTTGCAGAGCACTTGCCTAGCATGCACAAGGCCTTGGGTTCCAACCCCAGTACTGGGAAAAAAATAGAAAAAGAAGGAGGAGAGGAAGGAAGATGAGGAGGAGGAAAGCGGGAGGGAGAAGAAGGAATAAATAAGAGAGAAGTTTTTTCAAAGACAATGAACACACACACACACACACACACACACATTCCATCACACCATAATGAAGAACCTGCCTACTCAAGATCATTCAAGAGTCCCCTGCCTGCCCCCACTCACAGATCCCTGTTTATCCTGACTTATCCCAAGAATGCAGGAGAACATCAAAAAGGAGTCCAGCATCTCTTGCCCAAGGCTATGAATAAAAGGTATAAATCCCATTTTAAATTCATAGACTCCTGGAGAGGAGATAATTACAGCATTCAGAAAAGACTTAAACAAGCCTGCAGGTCTCTTACTTGCACACTTCTGGGTAGATAGGATGCCTCCTCCCTAATATAACCTGAGGAACACCAATAGGACCCCAAGTTCTTCAGGGGTGCCTGAGCTTCTACCCTCAGAGTGACTCATTTGGATTACCCTTTCTTCCTGAAAACTACCTTTCTAGACATCCTCCTTCAGAATGAAAACATTTCTAATAGTCCTCAGGGTTCCAGGAATCACCCTTCAGAGGGAGTGTGAATACATATGAAGACCAGAGTGCTCAAGGCTAGCCCTATCATCTCATCAATGGTTGGAGAAGTCAAGGATATTGACCCTGGCAATGGCAAAGATCCTCCTTTGACCAAACTTGAGTCAGGCTCCTCTGAGTTCTCTAACTAGTCCCTGACCTTAAGCTCTTTTTTGGCCTGGTAAGCCCAGTTTCAGCTAGAATCTTGCTGTGTCAATTTAGTAAAAATCATCCACCTCGGATATCTGATCAAATTCCTTACTTCCTACCCTTAGTGTTTTATCAACTTGCTCTGCCTTCAGCAAAAATCCTGTCAAGTCAGTTTAGCCAGAAGGCTCCTTTCACCCCTGATGTTTATTCTTAGTAATTTGCCATCCACTGACCCTTGGCTATAAATGTATAGCCAATGACATTTTGTTCAGAGCTGTACCTAACTTTCTCCCTTAGTACATAAACCCCCTAAATAAAGTCTGCCTTATTGTTGTGAGCTAGTTATATCATTAACATAGATATAACATATTTGTGTCTTTCCACAATGTCAGAATTTATTGAATAACAATAAATTCACAGGCTACACACCTTTCATCAATGGTAGTTCACTGAATACTTGTGGGTCACCTGGCAGTCATAAGCCCAGCAATCACAGGTTCCTTTATCCAATTTTGATTTCTAATATCTATAACACTCAAGTCATGTATTATACTTTACACAATTTCATACATATGTATATGTTACAGAAAGGCTAGGAAAGGGATAAGGTATCTGTATGGGTTCAGGAAGCTGAACTGAGAGCAAAGGCAAGGAACAGATATGAATGTGAAGAGCCACTATAGATTACCAGGTAAGATTTTAAACCAGGTGAAGAATTTGTTCAAGGTGCAGAGTTGTTGAAGCACAGAAAATTATTCTAGGCCAAGGTCTGGATGGACAGCAGTTTCAGAAGGTCAACTTGGAGTGTCAGCTAGAGATGTCAACTTGAAGTGGGACTTACATGGTTGTCACAGGCAAGAGAAATCACACTCTGCTAAAGCCCAAGGACAGAGATTTAGAGGTGTGTCGCTATGGCAGTTTTCCCAAGCAAGGCTGGTGACAAGTGACCAGGTAACGAGGTTAGGGAATCTTTATGTCCACTCTCAAGTTGGTCCTTCTTCTGTGTGTCCTGAGTGAGGAGACTGCATCATTTGGTGGTCTGGTGTGTTTGATAAGCTCGTGGGCCCAGTTTATATAGATATGAGTTGGATAAGCCCATGCATCCATGTACTTCTGAGTAATTCAATAAGTTCACAGGTGGTCATTCTCATTACAATGATTAATTTATGTATCAGTGCCAGGCAGATGGTGGTTGTTTCTTTGTACAAAGTGTAGCATCATACGACATGAGCACTTAACTCAAAATGGAATAGCTTATGGTAAACAACCACTTTACAAAATAAAGTAGCAAAAGTTTAGGAGCAGCCTGAAAACTGCTATTCTATACATCATGGAGTAACTCAAAGCAGAGCACAGCCTGCTTATCATTCTTTAAAAAGTGTTATGAATAAATTTTTAACAGGGAGGAGAAACTTCATAGTGAACAGAGCTTAAAGTAGTTTTTCTCAAACCCCTCCCCCAAAAGAAATCCCACTAGGGGAAAGGGGTTCTATATACCTCAATGAGATGAGAACTCCTGTTCTAAAAGGAACAACTTGTGATAAAGAAATCAGACTTCCCCTGGCAGTAATAAGAGACAGGTTTCAGGTCAGAGTGAGCAAGAACCTATTAATAGCTGAAGGACAGAGGTGACTAAAAGAGAAATATTGGATTAAAGGAAGCAAAAGGATTTTCCTACATTTTGGAATCAGAATATGAACGTATTCTTTAGCAGGTTGGTGAAGGTTCTCATTAGGTGGTGATGTGGGCTTAGGAATGGTCCGTATATAAATACAGAAATGGAATCTTCCACGTTTCCAGGAAGGTTTAGGAGTCCATCAGTGCTCAGTGTGCTGCAGAAGTAGCCATCTCAAAAGTACAGCCGAAGTTCAACAAGGGTAGCCAAGAATTCACAATCAAGTAGAGCTAGTGCTCCATCTCAATGCTAATAGCCTGATAATGAAGAATGCCAGACACAAATGAAGTAAACAGTAATTATGGGCCGATTAACACAGTTCTAAGAATTCTACCTCAGAGCAGAGATTACAGTGGAATCTGGGAGATCCAACAGAACATAAAGGAAGATTCCTGGGAAGGGTTTGGGTGTGAGATGCAGTAGGCTCTTTGCTCAAGTGCAAGTGTCTTTAAGTCCATGTCTCCACATCTGTGCACTGGTACATGGAATTGGGATAGAGGAATCAACATTGTCAAGTTCTATGCATAATAAACTGTCCTAAAAGTTAAGCCAAGCTAGATAATCATTGGAAAGCAGGTTGAACAGAGGAAAAAATATAACAAATATTGAATACTTATTACACACAAGCACTATTCTAAATATTTTGCATCAAGTCTGTAAGGTGGAAATGTTTATGATCTCCACACCACAGGTGAGTTATCCAAGGCTCTCAGCTAGTAACTGGTGGAGTCAAAATGTGAACCAGGGAGTCCAGCCCAGGTCCGAAACCCCTCACCATTTTATCACTTAATTGAGCACTCATTAGGAACTGCAGGCTGCCTATCATGTTATAGGACTACGGATTTTGACAGTGCTTGTCTAAACCAGAGCTGGAAACTCGCAGAGATCAAGAATAGAAAAGCCCTGGGGCAGCCACTGTGAGGTCTCAGTTGACCAACCAGTTGGCTTCCTAGGATGTTCCCAGGCATGTTCCCTGGCTCACTAGGACCAAGGAGCCCTGTGGGAGTGACCTAAACCAAGTCAAAATTGGCTTTCAGAAATATATAGACAGAGCTGGGAGCAGTGGGGCAGGCTTGTAAATCCCAGCAAATGGCAAGCCTGAGGCGGGAAGATCACAAATTTAAGGTCAGCCTGGACAATTTAGCGAGACTCTGTCTAAAAATTAAAAAATAAAATGGTGATGTTGCTCTGTGTGGTAGAACACCCTAAGTTCCATCCCTAGGATCAGAAAAAAAAATTATACACATACATACATCAGGGTTTCCCCAAAGCAAGCCAGTCGGAAGGTAGGGAAGAAGGCAGCTGCTCGATATCTGGATCGAGCAGAGGGCCAGGTGGAGGTGGGCCAGGTGGCAGTGAAAACTATGCTCAATCATATAAACCATATGTTCCTTATGAACAAGCTTCATCCTCACTGCCTGCCTTGGAATGTTTTGGGATGCAATGCTGATATAAAGGAAGTCCCTAGGTGTCCCACTGTAGAGAACAGGGAGCTGTCCCCCAAAGAGACAGACATGAGAATCAAGATGGCTGGAGGAAGCCCTTGGAGAACTGGGCAGTAGCTCATGAGCAAGGTGCAGAGAGGTTTTAGAGGGGTCTGGAGCTGTGAAATAGCCACTACTTCCATAGCAAAATGCTAAGGACAAATGTGAGGCTCAGAGCAACCACAAACAGATGTGTGGATACCACTCCCTCCAGGGATTCTTAAGCAATACCAGTTGGAGAGGAGTCATGGGCTGCCAGTTGGGAGCCATGCTCTAAAAATAAATTGTCTACATTCATGTTCATCCTCAGGTAGAGCCTAAGACCACTGGTTATACTTTCCTGGTCTTCTTTCATACTCCTGAGTCCTGTAGCAGGTACAGTTATTAACCCCTATTATAAATGAGGAAACTAAAGCACCCAAGTATATGTGTCAAGGTCACATAGCCACTAAATATAAGAACCAGGAATCAAACATAGGCTGGTCTCATTCTAAAAGTTAATGTTCTAGGCCAGGGGTAGCTCAGTGGTGGTGTACTTGCCTAGCACAGGAGAGGTGCTAGGCTCAATCTCCAACATAACAAAAAAGCAAACAAAACAAAAATAAAAGTCATGTTCTTCCTGAGAAGTTGAGTTAGATGACCTCTCTAGGACCCTCTACCTTGAATATACATTCCATAAAGTCATTAAGATGGTACTGTAGTGATAACAATAATAGAAAATACTTACGTATGCTTCACAACAGTCCTATGAGGTACTTACTGTTATTGATATTCCTGCTTTATAGATGAAAATGAGTACAGTAAACATCATTTATTCTCACTAATATTGAACTCTCCTCTGCTTCCTGGTCCCAAAGGAATGCAATTCTTCACTCCTTGAATTTAGGTACTGCCACATGGCTGGTAGTAATCAATGAAAGATGAACAGAGTGACATGTGTCACACCCAAGTCAAAGCATCTATAATGGCAGGTGTTGGCTTGCCAGCCTCTTCTCTCTCCTCCCCTGCTACCGCAAATCCTAGCACCTGTGCAGCATCTATCAGCCTAGGTCCTGCTTGATGAACTGAGGAGCGGAGTCCCACATCCTCACACCAGACCTGCACCAAACTTTGCGTATGCTTGAAAAATAACTCTACGTTGTTTAAATGTAGAATTTTTAAAAATATCTAATCATCTCTAACTGAGACCCAGAAAGTTTAAGCAATTTGCTTAAACTCACTCAGCTCTTAAGAAGCAGAGCTGGGATTTGAATTCTCAGAGCAGTTTCATTTGCCTTCTGGTCCAGCAGTTTGAGTCCAATAGGGACAATGGACATGAAAGAGATGGGGAGGAATTCCCAAGGGAGAATTGAGTTAGTGTGCCAGACCAGCTGGAGACAAAGAATAAGAGTGGGAATGAGAAACAGAGTGGTGTGGGCTTTGCCAGGAGAGAGGGCTGGCTGCAGTGGAGATGCCCTGCCTGGGCTGGTTTACTAGGAGAGTGATGCAAACACAGGTTAATCAGAGATGGGGGGTGACTAGGGATAAGAGCTGCCCTATAGCAATGCAGCAGGACCCAAAATTGCTCGCTACTACTTGTCAACAGATCAACTACCAGACCCCTCCATTATAGTGTGGCCCAACAATGAGCCTGAGACCAGCTGTCCTCCCAAAACAGGGCATATGTGGCCACTTCCACAGAAAACTCACACTAATGGTTTGCATGGACATTAAGTAAAAAACAAGCTTTTCCAAGAGACCAAGATTCAAAAAAAAAAAAAAAGCCTTACTACCTGTTGCTCTTTGTCCCCATTAGCCATGTGATTTCCAAAGGCTCTGGCTCTTGGCCACTTCTAAAAGCTAAAGCTGGGCTGTTGGGAGTAGGGAGGTAAAGAATTTTGGACATTTCTTTGGACAGCTGCAAAAGGAGAACTTTATAACAATTTAGTTTAAGGAGTTTTTATTTGTGTGGTAGTACTGGAGATTGAATCCAGGGGCACACTACCACTGAGCTACACTCCCAGCCCTTCTCTCTCTCTCTCTCTCTCTTTCGAGTCAGGGTCTTGCTAAATTGCACAGGTTAGTCTCAAACTTGCGATCCTCCTGCCTCAGCCTCCCAAGTCACTGGGATTACAGACATACACTGTGCCAGCTACTTGAATGATTTTTATTGGCTTTCTTTTCTTTTTTTGGGGGGTGGGGCAGTCCTGAGGGTTAACCACTGGGCTACATCCTCAACCCTTTTTTATATTTTATTTAGAAACAGGGTCTCTCTGAGTTGATTAGGGTCTTGCTAAGTTGCTGAGACTGGCTTTGAACTCATGATCCTCATATCTTAGCCTCCCAAGATGCTGGGATTACAGGCGTGTGCCACTGTACCTGGCTTTATTTTTGATTCCAGAATGGGACAACACCTTATTCACTAAAAAAGAATGTGTGTTATGATGGTCTGAGCTAAAAAAGTTGGTTTTATAGATAAGAAGGACATGAAAAAAAAGCAGAAACAAGAACAGAAAGCAGACTGTCATTTCAAAATTACTTTTCTTGTAAGGCTGGCAGACAGAACAATAGGAAAGTAACTGATCAGTTAACTTCAGGTTGTCTGAGGGTACTTCTCTTTTGTGTATGAATGGCACTTCATTATCATGCCAATTGAATTGGCCTGTTACAGAAATTTGACTGTTACCTCTCCAATCTCAATTTCTAGGAAGGTCAGTCACTGCTCTGTGATATGAAACCTTGGCAGAAGTGACTACATTTTGATTATTAACCTGGTCCTTGCAGAGCTTAGTCCAGAAAAAATGGTCTCCCATAATTTTTATTTAACAGAGGGTAAATGACAAGAGGGACATCAGAAAGAGAAAAGCTCTACATCAGGCTCCTTATTTTAATATGAAGTCACCTCTAACACACCCTTGTAAGCAAGAGAATCTGACAGCATCATTATTCATGTGATCCTGTCACCACCTCATCTCTATTATGTCTTTGCCATTTACAAAGCTCTTTGAAGCATCCTCTTGTTGAACCCTCCTACTAACTCAGTGACATCAGCCACTGGACAAGAAATATTTCCACTGTACAGATGAGGAAATGCAGGAACTAGCGCACAGCTAGTTAATAGCAGAATGACATCCCTGCCCAGTGTTTGGAAATGGTGGTCCGGTTGGAGTACTAGGTGAGGGGGTCCTGATTTCAGGGAGGCCCAACAGACCAGGCCCAGCCACCTACCCCCAAAATCAAACACAAAAAGCAATGGGGAAAAGCAGGAAAGAAATTTATTCAGTATAGACATACTGGAGAGATAATGGGGACCAAGCGGCTTTACTCCTGTCTTGGGAAAGGGCGCTAACAAGAGCTCACAGATTATATAAGGAAGGCGGGTCAAAGGATACATAGTCAAGCAGTCTTCATCAAACTTGCTGCCTGTTTCTGGTTAATCTGGTTGATCATTGTCTCAGGATGGCCAAACAGAGCCTTACTGGCAGAGGTGAGAAAGTTGCTATTGTGGGGTGGGGGAGATAGTTTCAACTTATCACAAGATGTTTATTGATCAGACCTGTTTATTGATCCTGGAATCCCAGGTGACTTTGTTATGCCAGATTCATGGGACCCCAATAGACCTCCAGGAGCCGAATCCGATGCAAGCACACAAGAGTCTTTATTGCAAGCTCAAGCCTGGACTCACAACTGTTCCCAACACAACGGTTCCAGGGAGTGAGTTCCGGTCCTTTGTTCAGTGAGATTTTATAGGTTTTGGGGGGATACTCTTTGCGTCACAACATCACACAGCAAATCATTCCATACCACGGGAAAACCAAACAACAACTCTTAACATTGATTAGCACATTCAATGGCGGGAACAAGTTGGGTAGGGCTGATTGGCTAGTACAAGAGGGGGATTCCTTTGAACTGATTGATTTAGGCCACGAGGGGTGTACATGCTAAACTACATGGTTTCCCAACATGTTATCAACCACCATAAACTACTGGGGGGTCATCTGGCATCCCAGGTATTTTCCCCGTCTCATGCTGAATGGAGGTTGCTAGGGGGTTGCTATGGGTCCTCACCTAGCTTGACTGAGTCAGGGACACCTGGTGCCTCAGACCTCTCCAGTTACTTACAGACAAACAACTCAGCAGGGTGGGTATGTGCTTAGGAGTGCTCTGTGGGTTTTTCCAAGGACAAAGGTCACGCCCCCGCAGGCTAGTTTCTCAAAAATGGAGTCACATTAGTTTTTCAACTGCAGTAAAGGTTGACTCAGAAAAGGAAAAGTTGGAAGGGCATGACAGAGTTAATTCCTTCAGGTTATCTGGAGACTTCTCAGTACTATTCTGGTGGTTTGGAACAGAGCATTGTAAAAATTGCCAGTTGGCAATTTGCCAATTATGATGCTTTCAAATCTTGAAAATGCCTTAGTTACTCTTATCTTGAACAAGGAAGGGTTCCAAGTGCAGAGCTAAGCCAAAGTTAAGGTAGAAAGAAGATGTATCCAAAATGAAGGCTGAGATGCTAAACTTTATCCTACCTTTTAGGGGATGGAGTAACTGGGGATTCAACCCAGAGACACTGTATCACTGAGCTAAATCCCCAGTCCTTTATTCGTTTATTTATTTTTTTAAAGTTATTTATTTATTTATTTTTGAGACAGCGTTTCAGAGTCTCCCTGACTTGTCGAGGCTGGCCTCTATCTTACAATCCTTCTACTTCAGCCTTCAGAGTTATTAGGATTATAGGCATGCACCACTGTGCCCAGATATCCTATTTTGAGTTACCCAACATGCATCTGTAGGCCCAAACAAAGAGTCAGCACCTTTAGTGAAAGCAGCCTTTAAGTCCCTGTTGTACTTGGACACCATTCTCCTGTCTCTCAACCTAGCAGTCACTATTTTCTTGGCTTTAGAATCAGCTGGGCAGAGGAGACACAAAGCAAAATCTCAAACTGAGCTTAGACTATTAAAAACTGCTTCTGGTTCCTGTCATTCTTATATCCAGGACAATCAACACTTTCTTCTACTTCTTCTTCTTTCTCCTTTTTTGCAATGTTGGGATGAAACCCTAGGCCCTGTGGTCTGCTAAGTAAGTGCTCTACCACTGAACTACACTTCCAGCCCAACCTTTTCATTTCTGAATTAGACATAAGGTTTAGTCTGAGTTCCATGTTACATAGACAAGGGAGAAGAGGGACTGAAATGTCACACCACAGTGAAGGAGATGGCCCAACACTTCTGCAGAGATCTGGACAACTGCACTATCCTGAAATTTCCATACCTCCTCTGTAGTTCTGCTGCCGGAGGCTAAGATATCGCTGAGTCCACTTGATAGGAGGTAAAAAATTCAAGGGAGAATTGACACAAAGCTTCTGCAAACTTACAATTGGCCAGCCTGAGGGCGTCCATGAACAAAGCCTCGGGCGAAAACCAGTCCCATTCTATGATCCTTTAAAAGGCACAACCAAAGCTTTCAGAGGGCCCTGCAGACACACGGAAGTGGCTGAGGATGCATCAAACCTGGCTTGTCTCCATCATCACTGTCTTAGTTAGTCCCTTGTTACACTTTACAGAGTTGCCTCCTCCACAGCCAGAAAGCCAGGCAAGGTTGTACAACTTAGGAGGCTGAGACAGGATGACAAGTTCTAGGCCAGCCTCAGCAACTTAGCGAGGACTTGAGCAACTTAGCAAAACCTTATCTCAAAATAAAAAAAATAAAAAGGGCTGAGGATGTAGGTTTGGTGTAGAGTACCCCTTGGGTTCAGTTCCCAGAACCAAACCATAGTGAGATTCCAAAAGGCTTTCAAAAGCTACCTTGAGGAACCTGTATAAGCAGTTCATTTGTAATCATGGAGCAAGTGGCCCAGGGAGTAACACCTAACATACCCCCAGCCCAATGAGAGAAACAGACTGAGGCACAGGGCCTTTCGGAGAAGGAAACTGTGCAGGCCACCCCCTCCTCTCAAGTCCTCTACCTCAATGAGATGTCCTAGGCTTTTCAAACTTAGGGAATCCCTTCCCAAGCTCTCCTTCTGGAAGCACATATTTTCTGGCCCAGACACTTGGCATGCTGGAAGCTCCTCACTTCAGTGCTTGGTTTTGGTTTTTTGTTTTGTTCTGTTTTGTTTCGGTACTGGGGATTGAACTCAGGGGCACTTAACAACTGAACCGCATCCCCGGCCCTTTTTTGTGTTTTATTTAGAGACAGGGTCTCACTGAGTTGCTTAGGGCCTTGCTAAATCTCCGAGGCTAACTTTGAATTTTCGATCCTCTTGTCTCAGGCTCCCAAGCCGCTGGGATTACAGGCATGTGCCACCATGCCCTGTTTCACATAGGGAGTAGAATCAGAAACTATGGCCTGGGAACCCAGAAAGCATGAAAGTAATGCCTGATTGATTCCGTTTATTGTGGACTATGTCAGTGTGCTTTCTGGAATTCCATTCCTAAATTCATTGCACAACTTCACATGCAGTTACATGACTGGAAAGCAAAGATTCCTAGCGAGGATCTCTGACCCTCACCCTCCAGTGGGGTTGTCAACAATTGTTCTTGCATAGCTATGGTCAAAAACTTGTAGGTTCAACCTTATTCCCTCATAGATACATGCTCTTTCTCAATTTTCTTGAAAAAAAATAGAACCTATCTTAGCCTGTATTTAGTCTTTCTACCTTTTTTTCAACACTGAGTGTTGAACCCAGGCCTCATACATGCAGGGTAAATATTCCACCACTTAGCTACACCCCCAACCCGTTTTTAAATTTTATTTGCATAAAGGGTCTCATTAAGTTGCTGAGGCTGGTCTGGAACTTAGGATCCTCCTGCCTCAGCCTCCCAAGTAACTGGTGTCACAGCCCTGCACTACCACGTCTGGCTTCATTTTTCTACTTTTTATAGAGATGCATACTCGAAATCTTTTCATTTATTCCCTACCACTACTATTTTAAAAAGCCCAGTTTAATGACAAGTGGCTTAGTTTCACTGACCAAGGAGCAAAAGAAAGTGGTACAAAGTGGGGAAAATTATCAGACACATGAATCTTTAAAGGGACAGCCACTCCCCAGCTCTTATTGCCATCCAGAAACTCAGGTCCAGTGATGTCAGATCTTAGGACACTTTTTAGAAATTAGATAAACAGAATTTTATGTGAAATATTCATATTTTTAAGTGTTGTTCAACAATTTGATCTTAAAACAGTGTGTAAGCCAACTGTGTACATTCAAACCAAACTCTGTTTGAACACCAGATCTTGAGTCCTAATGAATTCCAGTGTGTGACCACTACAACAAAATAATGGGTCCTCTATCCCCTCCATTAGCATCCATGATGGGGCCATTAATACAAGAATTCCTCAGTTGGTCCCTTGGAGCTCACTGTGAAATTAAAAGGTGAAGGATTACATCTGACATGCAATGGGTTTCCAGCTACAAACACCAACACTTTGTCAAAATCTGTTTGGTACTTCTCCATCCCTCCATCACTCTTCCTAATGACAAAAATAATTAACATGTTCGTATAAAAGCACAGAACGAAAGAGAGCTTTAATTTATCCATCTATTTCAGGGTCATCCCCGTTATCAATATATGACAAGTTAATGGGTCTTAATTAAAAAAGCAGCAGTAAAGCAATTTAGGAAACTGAAGGATTTTTATGAGTCCTAGCTGTGACAGCATGTTTTGTGCACCATGGAAGATAACAGATTTGCTTTCCATGGGATCTCCGATCCATCATTCTGAAACTACCTGCTCTTGGTGGGAGAGAAACTTTTTTTTTTTTTGTCTTTGCAAAAAGTATATGGGCCTGGTAGCTGCTTCCAGAATGACAGCCACTTTGCCTGATTGCAAGGGTGTGAGAACTAGACCCAGGTAAGAGGGATTAGGAGTCCTGACTGCAAGCCAAAGGTCATGACCCTGAGAGCATTCATGACAGAACCATACATCAGGGTCCCTCTTTGTCTCTCTACCAAACTCAATAAGGACCAGCAAAGAGTCCTTCCTTGAGCAAACTCTAGCCAGATTCCTCTCTCAATTAGGCCTCAACTTTGGTCCATAAACACTTAAATAATATACTAACATAGTTTTATTTTGGGGGGGTTTGGTTTTGGTTTGCAATACTGTTTTGGTAAGAAACCAATCCCTGGGGAAAGAATCAGTTTTCTTTCCCTCTCTCTCCGCCTACTCATGCCTCCCTACATTTTACATTGTAAATAAATGCCCTAGGAGTCTGACTACTCCTTGTTGAAATGTTACAACAGATGCCTGTAAAAAGAGCTCCTTCTTCTTAATACATTTAGCCCAACTCTTAATTTGAGATTGAGGGACACATGTATCATAAATTCTGGGTACTTTGGGTCTCTGGCCAGTAGGAAACTACAATGCAACTCTCACCCTAACAACCCCCCTGCTCAGCTGAGAACCTACCACTGAACTATATGCTCAGCCCTTTTTATTTGACTTTGAGACAGGGTTTCATTATGTTACAGAGACTGGCCTCAAATTTGCAATCCTCCTGCCTCCTTCAGAAGGACTGGGATTACCGTGTGCACCACTGCACCCAGACTAACAGTAGTTTCTGTTAACAAATCAAGGCCTCATCAAAAGGATGACTCTAGCCTGAGACAAGTGTCTGCCTGGAAAGGCTCAGGCTACCAACCCAGATGAGTTTCATATGAATAAACTCCCTTTCTCACTCACTTTTTGTAATGTTTTTACTTCCTGCACCTACTGAGTCCCTGCTCACACCCTTCCTACTCATCCTCATTCTCCCTTTAAAATACCCAGTTACCTCTGTGCAATTCAATATAGTTCGTGCTGGACTCTTTCCCTGGAGCAATAGTTATTACTGATTAAAATCCGTTCTTGCCCCGTTAGTGTCTAGCTTTGTATATCTCTGGCAGGACTAAGGATTCCATTTCAGAAATATTTCTTGAATCCAGGTCCTCTTTGTCATCATTTTTCAGCGGCTGCTGTCTCTTCCCTAGAATAGTGCAGAGGCCACTTCATAACCAGTCTGCTTGTCCATGGCCATTTAGATTATGTTCCTCATTTCTAAAACACCCTTCAATTCTTCCAATTTCCAAAACAGAGATTAAAAATTGACCATCTGACAAACATGTTTACTTTGGCTCACTGAGCATTTACCCAATGTTGAATTCATTTTATGTGTAATTGTGAAGTTTTGCATAAAAATATAGATTTCTTATGAGACTGGGCCCGTATTCTTGGGTGGCGACATTTCAGTGGAACTAGTCCATTTAGGCAAATGTGTGGCTCACTAGGTAGCCACATTCCCCCCACTTCCAGTTACCCTTTACTGTGAATATTTATCCTTTCTGCCTGTGTGATGGCAAAACCAGACCTAGTTGTGAAATGAAGTTATGAAAATGTTTTGGTAAGAAACCAATGCCTGGGGAAAGGGTCAGTTCCCTTCCCCTCTCTCAGCCTTTCTCCAGGAAGCCTAATAAACCACGGGTCCCTACCTTTTACATTGTAAATAGCTGCTCTAAGAGTCTGACTACTCACTCTTGAAATGTTACAGATACCTGTGAAAAGAGCCCCTTCTTCTTATCTGTTTCTGTAAGCACACTTTATGTTAGAGACCCTGCACAAGGCTTTCAGCTGCATAGATTTGGATTTTTTTTAAGAGGGGAAAAAACCCCAATGATACATTGGTTCTGAGATGATGCCAAATAACCTATAAATGTTATGAGAAACTGTGGATCAGGGCTCAGAATTTGGAGTTTTGTTTTCCTCTAAGCCTGACAGCATAAATAAAAAGTTTGGAGTTCTCTAAGTGCTGCTTGCTGCTTCTCTACCGGTCTGTTTCCCGTAACACATGGGCCTATAAGCATTGGAGTCTACAAGTCATGGCAGACAGAAAATCTGAGGGCGAGGAAAAATGGAAAACAGGAACCCAGGAAACAAAGATTTTCTAACAAATTTTACACATATTTCTTGCTAGGAAGGAAAATAATCTCAAGACCCACGCAGTTCAGTGTTCATAAGTGAGCACAGGTTAAGAGGTCCAACAGAAAGAAGGGCAAAGGTCAACAGGCAAAGGCTGCAAGCCTACAGACCCCTGTGCTCTGTCACAAGAAACCAAGGTTTCCTACAAAAGAAAGACACACATCAGTCCTTCAGAACTGGGTCATCTTTAAACTTGACCTAAATGGTATCAGCTCAAGGTGGTCACTTTGGAAATCCGTGAAAGTCAGAAAAGAAGGACAAGGAAAAAAGATGGCATCTTTAGATTTCTCTACTGTGCTTTGAGTACTGAAGTCTATGCATGAACTCTTTGGAATGTCTGGATCAGAGAGTAGATTCACAAACCAAGTTTGTTCTTAAATACATTTAGTCCAACTCTTAATTTGAAATAGAGGGACACATGAATCATCAATTCTGGACCCAAGAGAACTTTGATTCTCTGGCCAGTAGGAAACTACAATGCATCTCCCACCCGAATAGCCCCCCTGCTCCACTGAGCTGGCCTCAGAAACACATGGATTTAATCTCCCAGAAATGGGCCTTTGATTTGCTCTTCTCCCCTCCTCTGCCCTGCACAGCCCTTATCTGTTTGCCTAGGGACCCCCAGCCCATCTGGCTCTCGGTATAGCTCTCTTTTGCTCCATGTAAAACAGAAGAAGAGGAAAATGGGGGCCCAAATAAAACGGAGCTTTGCAGAACAGGAGCCAAGAAGTGCCCTGAGCTCCTTAAGGTGTTTCTCACCTTCATTTGCCTCTTAGGACTCGGGTTTGCCAAGGCTCAGAAGCCAGAGCCCCGGGTTGTTATTACAGAGAACAGCTGTGAACCTGGCCTGCTTCCGAGTGAGAAAAAGCCCTTTACACATGACTTCCTCAGGTCAGCCCAAACCCCTGGGTGCCTCCACCCCTCCCAGAATCCCTCAGCTATCTGGCAAAAGCATTCGACTAGCAAGTAGAAATAGAGATTTATCCAGAATCAAAAATCATTTCACACAATAGCAAGAGACATCCTGGGTAGAGATCACTGCTATTAAAAATTGTGTCCTTTCTCCAGTTTTAATCTTGGCACATCCCCAGCCACAAACGTTGTCCATCTAAATTCAGATTCAGTTCAATTTTAAATCAATAGTTTTTCTCCACTCAAATACTTTGTACTGAGGAGACATATTCCATGAAAGCGGTTTAAACTTGTCTTTGAACGTAACCAATAACTATCTTCTGCATTTTTCTTTCTAGTCACTAATTTGATATCTTCACTAAAAGAAATGCCAATAATTTGAGGGTTTTTCAGAGTAAAGTGCCTTCAGCTCCTCCAGATAGTGGGGAAGTAGAGGTGTCACTGTTATTATTCTGAGCTGATAGGAAACACACTCATGTACCCGAGGCCTGGAATCAGTCAAGGCCTGCCCAAAGCACCGACAGAGCAGGTGTTGGTTATAATTGCTTCTAGACTTCCTGCCATGGTCAGTTGAAAGTCAAACCCGTAAATGCTGCCTGACTACAATAAAATTGAAGTACACAGACATTTTTGCTCACTGCCTGGTGAAAATATACTGACTGCAGTGGGATGAAATGAAGCGAATGCATAAGGAGGAAATGCTGCTGGAATAGCAACGAACAACCTGTCAATCTTCACTGCCTTTTCTTATCTTCCATTTTTCCCCCCAAGAACGAAGGATATGACAGATCTGTAAGGAACCAGATTTGTCCATTTCCAGAAGCAGCTTCTTCTTTGATCTTTCTGAAAGCAAGTCAGTAGAAACTTTTTTTTTTAAACCTGAGTTCACAATGGATATTTCCTGAGCTTCTACATATCAGTTCCATGCTTTAAAGTCCCTTTGGCATACAGACATAAGATGCAGCACAGTCACCCAAAGTGTTTTGAATTGGAAGGGGTACTCCCCACCCCCCGCCTCCAGGGACCCAGCTCAACAAGCACAATCATTAGTTACAGATCCTATCAGAGTCCCAGCAAGACAGCGACACAGAATGGATCACAACCATGGGGAGGAAGAGGGATCATAATAATATAATAATAACAAAAATAACAATAATGTAATATTTAAGGGCCAACAATGTGCTGGGCACAGTTCGAGTCTGCATGTACCTATGAATTCATTCCTTCTCAGCAACTCCAAGGGTGGACCCTATTCTTAGCCTCACTTTACAGGTAAGAAACCTATGGCACAGAAAGAATGTTATTGGCCCCAAGTCACATCACAATGTGACTTGAACACAATGCTTCCCAGCCTCCAGCCTCCAGTTGGGACCTAAAGGTGAAGTAGATCAGGTGTGAGACAAGTGGAAGACTTGGAGACTAAAGCAAATGGGCAAGCACACTCGCCAACTGAAGGAAGTAGCTGCTCCTCTGATCCAGATGATCCAGAGTAGAATCATGGTCTTTGTGGTTAGTTTTTGGGGTTTTTTTTGTGTTTTTTTTTAAGAGACACTGGAAATATGGATGCTGTGTGAACCCTACACACTTGTAAATGTTGGTAGCTAATTCAAAATGTTCCAAACAAGGTATGAATCAAGCCAGACCAAGCTCAAGTGGGACTGCTCTGTGAGCTACTAGTTGGTCACCATCACTACTGATTGAAAACCTGGCTCTAGGGCATTTCTGAAGCGCTGCCACACCTCCCCACTGGCATGACCCATAGGGGTCTCCCTTTCATATAGCTCTAATCATGTCACCCAATGCCTATTGCACAGGAGGGGTTTTGGGGAAGTGAAAGAAAAAAAAAATGGGCTCAGCACCCTTAGTGTCCTGGCTTTAAAAAAAAAAGCCCAATGCTAGGAATTAATGCAAATAAATAGAAACAGGACTGCAGTAATGACACCTGGTTAGAGAATTGAGAGACCTGGATCTCAATGCTAACACAGATTCATATGGAAACCTGAGCCACCCTCAAGGTCATTCCCCAGCCCTTCTATGGGCTTGACCCTGACATAGCCAATGCACTGGGGGTGTCACTCTTTACATGAAAATATATATATATATTTTTTTCTCTTTCTAGGTAGGGCTCACCACAGGGCTCCCCACACACCAGTGCTGAGAATTAAACCCAGGGCCTTCCACATCCTAGGCAAGCCCTCTACCACTAAGCTCCCCAGCCTCACAGGGTTTCCTTAAATAGCAAGCTGCCATGTAGTTTACCAGCTTGGTGAGAGACTGGGGAACATAACTCCCAAATATCCAGTCTCTCCACATCAGTCATATCATAGAGAATGAAATCATGCTTTCTCTGAAGGAGTAGCTGTGGCAGTGGCAAACAGAGCTGTGACTACAGGAGGGAGAATGGCAGGTTCAAGAGCCAGGGATGCTTAGAGAGTAGGACTTAAGAGCTGGCCCACCACAGCCACTTCTTTCTGAATGACTCATTATGATTTTACTTCTGGCTCCCATGCTTTAAGCAAATGCAAAGGCAGGCTAAAATTGGATGCACACATTTTGGTTTTCTACATCATCAAAGTTCACAGATTCCCAGAGGCTCCTCAGCTCAGCAGGGAGGGTATAATTTGAGTAGTTTCTACCAGGTCTCCAAATCTACACAGCCTCTGAACCTAGCCTCTGTGATCTGGAGTGAGAGCCAATCCTTTAAATTTTATCCTAACTTGAATTAAAGCACCTGAGCTCTTATGCTCCAACACAAGTTAGACATTGCTGTGGACCAGGGCAGAGGGACATAAACCCCAGGAACCTCACTTGTGATACTCTGCACCTGTGAGAAAAGTCCAAAGGCAGGTCACCAAAGACAGACACAATTACAGGCAATAGAAGAGGAAGAACATAGATACTGAAGAGTGGTCAAAGGGCCGGAAGGGATACAGGGGGGAGGGCAACTGTCCACTGCAAAGCCACATTCACAATGCCTGACTCCCGACAGCTGCACTAGAGGCTTTTTATCTTCTTTGTGACTCTACCAAGTACTAACAGAACCAGAAATACAGAAGCACTTGGTCATTTGTTTTTGAGCTGGGTTGTTGCTGGGCTGGACTTGAACTCCTTGGGTTCAAGTGATCCTTTGGCCTCAGTCTCCCAAGTAGCTGGATTCACAGGTGTGTGCCACCATATCCAGCTCATTATTATATTTTTAAATCAACACTTATATACCCACATACTATATGCCAAGCAATGTTCCAAGCATTAATTCACTTCCCATTGCCTCAAATTCTTCATAAGTAAAATCAAGCTTATAGTAATAGCTAATTCATAGGCTTGATGGAATCAAATAGCACACCTGAGATGCAGAACCGATCTGTCAAGATTTGAACTCAGGCAATCTGGATCTTGCATCCACACCCTTGGTCATGCTACCATTAAAGTAGGTGGAGATTAATAGAATCAGGGTATAACCAGAGGGTTTGTGGTTCAAGTCCCTGTTCACCTAAATAAAACTATATATCATCACTGAAGCTTCGCGCTTTTTTTGTACTAGGGATTGAACCCAGAGGCACTTTATCACTGAGCCACACTCCCAGCCCTTTTTATTTTTTTATTTTGAGATAGAGTCTTGCTAAGTTGCTAAGGATGGACTCCAACTTGTGCTCCTCCTGCCTCAGCCTTCCAAGTAGCTGAGATTATGGGTATTTGACCCCTGCACCCAGCTGCTTTCCTATTTTTTTCTTGGTTCCAGGGATTGAACCACATCCCCAGCCATTTTTTATGTTTTATTTAGAGACAGGATCTCGCTAAGTTGCTTAGGGCTTCGATAAGTTGCTGAGTTTGGCTTTGAGACTCACCATTCTCCTGCCTCAGCCTCCCTAGCTGCTGGAATGTGCCACTATTCTCAGCTTCTATTTTTAAAATAAGGTTTTATGAAGACCAATAACACCTACATCTATATAAAAAATGCCCAGCAGGTGCCAAGCACATAATAGTTACTCAATAAATCTCAGCTATCATAAAAATCCTATGATATTGAGTGCTTGACAACCTTTGATAAAGTAAACTCCCTCTTCTCAGTAACTTACAGTGGCAAATGTGTGAAGTATGAGACCCAATTCAGCCTATGTATTAATATGACATTATCCAGACCAGAAATTTACTCCCTTGGGGGACATTTAGCAATGTCCAGAGATATTTTGTGTTGTCACTAAGGGAAAGAAAGCCCCTGGCATCCAGTAGGTAGATGCCGGGATGCTGCTAACCATCCTGCAATACACAGGACAGTCACTCAACAACAAAGAATAATCTGCCTGAAATACCAATTGTCCAACCCCTGACCTTTACAAACATGGAAATCAGCACATAGCAGTAACTGGATTGTGGGTTGCAAAGTCCAAACGCAAGTTCAGTATGCCACACAAAAATCTCTTGACAACTGCAAAATTGGCAGCAATGCCTGCTTGGAGGCCCCATAAGTTTGTATGATAATCTTGTAAGACACAAAAAGTAAAAGCCCTTTGAAAAATATGACATGCAACACAAATCTGAGATCCCAGTATCCAGGCTCTTTTAATATTTGTAAATGATCTTATATCAACTGAGTTAATTTTCCATCAACTTCTGGAGCTTCAGGCAGAGCAGAGGTGTACAACTCAGGAAAGTTCACGCAGTATAAGCAGCATTGGCAAATGCCATGCCTGGTCTATCCCACCTCTCAGCTAGTCCCTCCATGATTAATAAGGTGCCTGGCTATGTTTTCTCTCCCCTCTGACAGATGCTAGGCTGTAAATTCATTCACATCACATCTTTTATGCCTGTGGAGTTATCAAGTTTAACACACAAGAAAAGGCACGCATGTCTCACTCTCAACACTATTCAGCAGGCAAGATTCCCCAATCTGATTTTCACCACTTCTTGCCATCTCAAGGGTATCCAGGGTTACACTTCACTTTGCCTCAAGTCTCTGCAAATTGCATTCCCGTGTTGCATATAGCATAAGCCAGTGGGCTCTGGAGAAACACCCTGGCTGCAAGTCCAGGCAGAGCTCTCCACCAAGATCAACCTATCCCTCACACAGCCCCTCCCCACACCTGCTCAGAAATTACTAGAATCGAGATTTGTGAAGCTCCTTGTCAAGTGTGGATCTTAGCTTGCCTGCCTCCTCCGAGTGACAAGGCACTGCAACAGACAAGGAAGGAGCCCCTCCTTGTTCCCCAATCCCCAAGGTCTCCAGGAAAGTAGAGCTGGATGGCACTTGTTATAATTACTAATATGCCTATGGTTCCGCCACACACCTCAATCACCTCATCTAAATACAGGGGAGATAACTGTATTTTATTTGCTTCCCCCTCCCTTCCTCCTAGGCGCTGCTGAACAGATAATCAATCACTGCTCGTTACACCTGCAGCCTTCAGACACTGCTGAACAAGACAGACACCTTCCCTGCTGCTGCCAGACTCTGCAGAGCACCCTTTCGTGCACACACACATATCAGATCAGGGGCTTTAAACACATTCTTGCCTTCAATATTGCCATTAGAATGTGAAGAAAAATGAAAGATGAATAGAAATGGGAAATTTTTGTTTCCTTATTTTCTTATTTTTTCCCCTAACAACTAATCATAAACCATTTATACTCCTTTTTTCCTTTTTTTCAAAATAAGATAAAAGCTGCTGTCAATGCACATATTCAAGAGACAGCTCTGAGTACATTATGAAGATGATCTTTAAACTATCTCTGTCCGAGGAAGGCTCTCTTATTAGCCCCCTCTTTATAAGTAGGGAGAAGAGCCTCAAAGAGGTTAAACAATTTGGCCAAGATCACACAGTAATTGATGGAGACTAGATTTGAACCCATATCATGCAGATGCCAGAGTTTATGTGACTCATCGTCACACACTGTTTACTAAAATCTTCTTTATAATAATGAAGACATCGGGTACTATGCAAAAACTCTGGGCTCCATTAGCTTCTCTCAACAGTCCTATGACGATATTATTAGTCAGGATACCTCAGGCTAGTCCACAGTAACAATTTAACCCTGAAATCACAGTAGCTTGAAAATCCAAAAGTCAATTTCTTTCTGATGCAAATTATGATTCTGGCCAAAAAATTCTGGAGAGTAGTCCATGACTACATGGACTACTTTGGCGCCACCATATCAAAAGCTGACTTCCAGGTCACCATGGAAGAAACCACACAACTGGGAGTTATGGATCAGTTCTTAATGCTTTGATGCTTCTTGTTATAGGCTATTGATGAGGTTTAATTGCACCCCCCCAATTGTAGGGAGGCTGGGAAATGTAAAGAGTACATAGGAAACATCTCTGCCATGTGTGTCCGACTCCAAATATCCCTTCCTATTAACTCAAAATTTATCTTCAGAAATCACTGCTGACGTTTAGAGAATTTTAGAGGATACTTAATTTGGTAAGTTGTAATTTAATGAAACTATGCTTCTCCAATTACATTATGTCATTTTCTATAATCTTGTTACTCTTACATCAAATTTAAGATAAGAAACATATTTAAGCTACATATCCATAAGCAATAAGATCTTGCATTTCTTTGAGCACTATTATTTAAAAAAGAGAAAAAAAATCAGTTCAATTATTTTCAGCAAGGAAAAATTTGACAAAGCTTACAGAATAGCATTTAATTGCTTTTCTTTTTCTTTTTTGCATTGGTGAATCATTTTACGCTTATGATAATTTCAAAATAAATATTTTTCAAACCTCAGGGCATTCATTGTATAATGATCATTTGAAAGATTTCTTGGTTATGGTGTTCTCAAAAGAATAAAAAGGCTGTCCACAGCACCAGTTATTTCTATATTAAAAAGATGAAATTGCTCATTAGGTGGTACAAGTCAATTTCTTTCATCAGCCTAACTGCCCATTTTAGCAAAGATTCAATCTCTGAATTAAGTAAATGGCTATACATTTCAAAGTCAATAACTATACTCTATTTCCTTTAAAATGAACATCTTATACATCTAGAAATGTTGTCAGCCTCTTTTCCATGCCTTTTCCCGAGGAGACTGAGGACAGTATTTTGTTGTTACTGTTGTGTGTTTTGTGGTTTGAGTTTTTAAGGTGGTAATTATGTATTTTAGCTAAGGTCCTAGTGGTCCTGACATGCACATTCAAAAAAGAGTCACATAATTTTTTTTAAAGAGAGAGAGAGAGAGACAGAGAGAGAGAGAGAATTTTTTTAATATTTATTTTTTAGTTTTCGGTGGACACAGCATCTTTATTTTATTTTTATGTGGTGTTGAGGATCTAACCCAGCGCCCTGCGCATGCTTGAGCCACATCCCCAGCCCCAAGGGTCACATATTTTTGAGAAGTGTATTTTTAAAAGAATGATGAGGCTGAGCAGCTTATTTAACAATAAAATATAAAGTGCTCATATTTCTGTTTGTCTCTTTGTAATTTCCCTAAGGACAATTGTTTTTTTCTGTAATAAAACCAGAAGTCCAAGGTAATAAATAATATCCAGTCTATGGGGGTTTGTGGCCAACCTGAGTATGGAAAACCCCATGGACTTTGTTTCTGTTTCCTTTTTCCAACCAAATCCTTGGAGCCAGAGGCTGGAAGGAAGGGGTAAAGGGGAGGGGCTGGGTTGAGTGGAAGAGGTGACCTTGCAGATCACTTCAAATTCTATAATGAATGCAAAAAGTAATCCGAATGAGATAGCTGGAGATTCAATTCTTTAGAGAGAGATTCAAATTCATTTGTCCCTTACAGGAGCCAAAGGAGAAAAAAAAAGCCATTATTAATTTAGGCAATTAGAGAACTTTGAAAGCAATATCCAGTACTTTTTTTTAACCTGTCCCAAGAGTGCAGCACACAGCGTAGGAAAACTTAATTTTTATAGCATTTAGAATGAAGAAAGGTCATTTCTTAGATATGCTCTACAGAAGTTTGTAATTTCAAACTGGTAATTTTAATGAGAAGTAGGGTTTTCATAAAAAAAAAATTAGAAAAAAAGCAGTGAACACTCGAGTGAGTTTGAAATGAAATTAGAGGTGCATATTCTGCCCCTCATGGCATTCACAAATGAATCCATGTTCCCAGTATTGCTTCCTGCTCTGCCACTCCCACCGAAAAATTCCAAGGCCTCATATGCCTACATCTGTTGGTATGTCCTGCTCTCTGAATGCCACTAAACAAGGCATTTTACCTCTTCCTTACATGGAGAACTGAGCTTCCTGATATGTCTGATCTATGGACTGTTTCCCTTCTCTTCCAAAGAATACAACACATACCTTCCCATGTTCAGGACAGAAACAGAAATGGGGTGGCAGGCTCAGGAGAGTCCCCCATGAAGCAAGACTGCAGTACAGAGGTGGGGAGATGTGTGATGAATCTTGTCTCCTCTGCATTCTATGTTTTCTGGCAGATCCAAGAGGCTGCTTAAGGAGTTTGGGATCACCTATACCATGATGTCTGGAGATTATCTTAGTCTCACCTATACTTGTCCCACACCCATAGACTATGGTTCCACTGTCCTAGATAGAGCTTGAACATTTGAAATTATTTTAAGATTCCCAGTTATTTTAACATTCAGGGCTGAGAACCACAGAGTTACTTTCTGAAAAAGAACATCAGCAAAGAGAGAGATGGCTAAGGCCCTTAGTGGGAGTCTGGTAAGGAGTTAAGTAACAAGAGGTGAGACTGGCAGAGGGCACAGTGTGGTCCTGCAGGACCTGTGGAAATGATAGGATAATATTAAATCCCCCAAAAGCCACTGGGAGTAAAAGAAGTAAAAGTAAAATGAGCACAGAGTAGTGTGGCTCTTTCTCAACATATGCTGGTGCTACAATAAAAGTTTACTGAGCATGCACATTCAGGTGGGAATGTCAGGGGCCCAAGAGAAAAGTTAATGCCACCCAGAAACTAAGCTTTGTCTGATAAAGCTTGTTGAGTCTCCCTTCAAGTAGCTGAGGGGTCAGAAGCTGTGCATCTTTGTTTAGAGAACAGTCATTGGCTTTTAATTCTAATCTATTGCTACAACCATGCCATAGTCCCCTGGATGGCATTCCTTCCCCACCACATTAAGTCATTTGGGAGCGCCATGCTTCACTTAAAAATAAACAAACACCTTCTGTCTCCATCCTGGCACAGTTTCAGCTTATTTAGCATTATAACATATGTCATCTGTTTCCCTAAACAATCTAACATGGGCATAGCATGATGGGATTGGTAATTTGGGAAAATGAGAAACAGCCTGCCATCGGCACACACACATAATGACATTTGATTTGCTGTCAGTACTACTGTGTGTTCTTTCTCTTCTTATTCTTGGAAGATAAACGCAGAAAAAGATTTCCATCTCTGGCTGTTTAGGGAAGTCAAAATGGTGGAACTACCTCTTGCCTTTAAATATCCTGTTCATTTGGTGAGGGTGGAGAGCATACCACCAGTGTGAGAGACATTTTGGGTCTAGTGGGGAAAAAAATAGAAACGGCCCCAGCTTCTTGCAAGAAACTAGATCGTGGAGCACAGCAAGTTAGATAACAGTACTCAGGAGGAACAAGAAGAAAACTGGCAAGGCAGTCTGGCCAATTACCACTTTATCCACCCACCCATAAGCAAAAGAAAAGCTTTGCTAGAGCTAGCAAGAAGAAATTGTCTCTTCTCAATCAAACCCACAATTCCAAACCAGCATTTTCTTGGGGTTATTTCATTCTAGGGATAACATTCCTTTTTGCACAGTGTGGTCCTGCAGGACCTGTGGACATCCACGTTCCCAGTATTGCTTCCTGCTCGGCCACTTTTTCCAGAATGTTACCACCTCCTCAGATGAGCCTGGGTGGGTGATATCTGCCTGTGTTTGTTCCTGTGTATATAAAAAAAAGACATTAAAGGTAACTTCCTTGGCCTACATTACTCACTGTCCAGGAACTCACCACTGTTTGTCCTGAGAGAGGCTGAGCTAAAGCCAGTGGCTCAGCCTTCCAGGGAATAGCTCGACCAAGTATGACCAAGACAGAAAGATTCAAGACTCCCAATACAACTTGGTGCTGACAGACCTATTTCCTGCTACTTGCTCATTTTTTCACTGGGTCAGCCCTTCAGTAAATATTTACCCAGTCATTGCTTCTCACCAGGTACAGAATAAGACAGACACATAAGACCAGAGTTTGTGCCTTGGAGGACTGCCAATCTAATGGTATAGGCTCATACAAGGGATATGGAAGGGCAGACATATCAAAAGTCTTGAAGATGATTCACAGATGACCTGTGGAACTTCGGAGCTGGACACACCTCTGTCATTTCTAGAAGAGCTCCTGAGTCCCCTGGCCCCTGAGCCAGGGTCCCATCTGCAGACCTTTCCCGGAATAACAAGCAAACATGGCCTGCCTTGGTTTCCAACATCTGACTCTGGATCCAGCATGGGAGGCTCCAGGCCTGGTCTTAACCTTGAGTCCTAGGAATTCCTAGGGGAACAGTGATAGGAGGTGGAGCCCAGAGAAAGCCAGGCATTCACCATGGTTGTTCGCTTAATGCCTCTTCTCCACTCTGAATCCATTCAGTCATTCATTCATTCCCATAAAAACTATTCACTATATTGCCTCAAATTTCTTTATGGGCCTGAAGCCCCCTTAATGTTCACTAAACATCTAATGATATTTTCCCCTACTCTCTCAGGGAAAAAAAAATGGACATAAAGATTGTCACTGTTAACTATTATCCTCCAGTAAACCCCACATTTCCCAGAAAGATAAATTTCACATTATTACCACAAATGAACCATGTAATGCTTGCAAAATTCCAATGAGAAGTCTGCTCTAAAATGGTGCCAGCTCTCTGCTGCACATTATCACTAAGGAATGGAGGGTGTTCGGAAATACACAGGAACAAACGCAGGCAGATATCACCCATCCAGGCTTATCTGAGGAGGTGATAACATTCCGGGAAAAAAATATTTTAAACTTTTCACTCCCTTTCTTCTATACCCTTTTCTAATATCTAGTCTCTTTAAGGAGCAGTAAAATAGGCACACTAGGAACAATGAATGCAGATTACAAGAAGTCAGAGATTAGAAAGAGTTGATACATAAGGTAGTGATTTTCTTGTCCCTGGAAGCATACAAGCAGATAAGAAACAATAAACAGGTGATAAAACTATACAAGAAATTTAAGTAAGAGAACTTTAAGGGAGAGAAGAAAACTAATATTTCCAAGCCATCAATTATGGGTCAGACACTTTGCTTAGACTTTATATATTACTTCGCTTCATACCAGCAACAATAATATCTGAATTTTGTCCATGAAACAACTATAGCTCACAGAGATAAAATAATGTATTTCAAAATAACACACTGGTATTTGATCTGACTCCAAAGCCTGTTCTCTGTCTGTTACAATATAATGCCTTCTTAGAATGTCAGGAACTTCATAGAATAATTAGTTCATTCAACAGGTATTTGTTGAGAGCCACACTATTGTGCTAGTGCTGGGAAGAAAAGGATGATCAAAATCCTGGATCACCACCCAGGATTCCAAGGGTCTATAAGGTAGCCTCAGCGCCTATTGAACTAACTGCATGAGTGAGGACCCTGGGCAGGAAGGCTCTTTCTTCTGCTCCTGCCTTTTCTCCTCCCATCCACTCCAAAAAGCGGTGCTTCCCAAAGTGCATTTCTCAGAATAGTGGAGCCATGGAATGCTCTATAGATAAAGAGGGTTCTCCCATCCCTGGTATGTGGCAAACCTGCAGGATATACTCATCTTAGAGGGTCACAGTAAATGGTAGACTATGTGAGTCTGGATTTCCATTGTTGCCTTAGGTCTTGAGGGCACTTTTGTTGCTCTCTCTTCAGACTATGACCCACAGGAAGAAATATATCTTATTGCAACTCTATACAAATAACACATACATACGCAACTGAACACAAAGTTTAATAAAAACAATACTTACCTTTACTGTGTGGGATGAACTCTAATCATTTCTATTCTATTTTCTTTTAATTTTGGGTCATGACTCTCTAAATCAACTCCATTGACTCCATAATTTGAAAAACGCCAATCTAGAATACAAGAAGCCACTGGAGCTGATTGCAAGATAAACTAGCTTCACACCAAAAAGGTCAAAGAAAAGGTCATGAACTATGAGCCAGAGGCTCCAACTCCAGCTTCTTTGCTTCTGGACTGTGTAACTTGAGCCAGTGACTTCTCCTCTTGAGCTAATGTAGAAACTAATGTACCAATCCAGACTCACACATACTAGAAACATACTGGAAATTGATAGCACCCAAGTGGAATTCTCAAGAGGAACTTAGCAAAGAGGTTATTTGTAAGATGCCTGCGGGGTTCAAATAAAGTGTGAAGAGTGGGGGATATTCACTGGAATCTAGAGAGAAAACTGTAAGGGGAATCACCCTTCAAGACACAGCCATTGCTAATTGTTTCCAAATGGGGAGAAGCCATGGCACAGGTGCAACTCCCCTAATTTCCTGACCTCAACCCATTTTCCTTCCTCCTGCCTATCTCCTAATGGTGTTTCTCATTGGTCAAAACCAACCAGAAGCCAGAGGCCTGGAAAGCCCATTCATGAAGTCCAAATGGGTTAGCTTTCCAGGATCCTAGAGAGTGAAAAGGAGAAAGTGAATGGAGGTTGGGGAGAGACTGGAATATTCATCATCCCACTCACATCAAAACACCAGGTACAGTGATGTATGTCTATAATACCAGCTCCTCCGGAGGCTGAAAGGCAAGAGGATCACAAGTTTGAGGCCAACCTGGGCAACTTAGCAAGACCTTGTCTCAAAATAAAAAATAAAAAGGGCTATAGATATAGCTCAGTGGTAGAACACTTGCATAGCATGTGTGAGATTCAAACCCCAGAACTCTGGGGGAGAAATGACAAGGAGCAACAATGATTAGCTATGCCACCTTCAAGTGGCCACATGCAATTCAGAGGCCCTTGATGCTACAGTCCTTCATTTTGAAAAGTGCTTCCCATCCAATGTCTGACAAGATGCTTAATTAGGGTTGCTTTTAAAGAGGAAGAACCTTTGGTGCAGCATTGCAAGGGATAGATAAGGATCACGCTGAGCCCCACCTTCAGGGAGCTCATAGAATTAGGTGAAGAAAAAAGCCATGCCATAAAGGACTGTTACAGAAAAGGTGAGGTGGAGGATGCCAAAAGAGAGAGCGATCCCTGGCATGAGGGAACTTGTTCAACACTCACAGCTAGGTATGTTGTTCTTACAGTAGACATATGCAGTTTCACAGAACACAACAGCAAACAAAGTCCTAGACAAAAAGCAAGGTCACTGTGCAACTCACATAATACCTAACACCCCCCTCTCTGGGCTAACATGCGTGGCTGCTATGTCTTTACACGTAACTGCTCTGTCCTCCCCTTAGTCTTGCCCTCCTAGCCAATAAGTAAGATATCTGATCATAAAATTGTTCCTGTTTTCCAGAAGCATTCAATCCAGAACAAACATGTACTTCCTTAGATTCTCCCTAAAATTACCTAAAGCCCCAACTCTAATAAAGTTTTTTTTCTAATATCTTCTGAGAGGCCTCCATTATCTTCTGTAGCAAATATTCTACCTCACTGAATGAAGAAATAAACCCAACTTGTAACTTCAGGTGCATTCCTGGAGGTGTCTAATTAGAGGGCACCTAAAACTAAGAAGAAATGGATTCCCAGGTGAAGATCAGAATATATCACTCCAAAATATGCCACTCTAGCTTATTGACTGTTTTGAGTTAAAAAAAAAAACATTAAAAAAATCAGGTACAAGAATATGACTCTGACCTTATGTGCCTTAAAAGCAGGAGACAAAATTCCCATTGAGAGTTATCCTCTCTATCCTACAAGGAAACTATCATTCTTATCATCAATGATAGGAAGTTGAGGTCAAGGAAAACCTTATTACACTAACCCTTATCTTCTGGCCACTTCTCCACCAGTTAACGACCCAAGCCCAAGTCCCTTTGCCTTGTTTTCATAATTCACTACTCAGTATATAATGTTCCATTCAAATTTGGCAACTTCATTGTTGTAGGGACAGATAAGGAAGGGCACTGAAGATAGCAGGAAACAGCTTTATTTGGCTTCAGCCAGGTTCAGAGGGTACAGTTTTCGCTGTAATCAATAAATCCCCTGAATGCCAAGTTCAGGTAGTTTCAGAACTTTATACCCAGTGTGTAAGGNCTCTCTCTCTCTCTCTATATATATATATATATATATATATATATATATATAGAGAGAGAGAGAGAGAGAGAGAGAGAGAGAGAGAGAGAGAAATATAGGGAATGGGCTGGGGATGTGGCTTGTGGTAGAGTGCTTTTCTAGCATGTGTAAAGCCCTGGGTTTCATCTCCGGAACTGAAAATAAATTTAGTAGCTCTGCAGAGTATAAACTGAAAGAAGATAATTACTGGAGTCAGGAAGCCTAGTAAGGAGACTGCGAAGAGCAAGTGTATTGGAATGCCCAGAGACCCCTCCACGCCTCTGGGGAGAGATTAGAGTCCTCCTCTCCTTCATTCTCTGCAAACTCAACATGTTACTTTGCACACAAAAAGTGAATCTAAGCAGCTCCAATTATCAAATTTGTTTGCTTGTCCCAAAATGGGAGTTGCCTATCTCCTTGCCTTTGGCCAAAAAGCATTTAAAGCACTTAAGATGAGATAGTTACTTTCAGAAACATTGCACACAGATATCTGAAAAGGAAATTAACCCAGTTAGTGGATTGAATTCTCCTTCAGCCATATAAGATGTATTTTTAATTAATGGAAAAGACTTGGGTAGAATGCTTTTGGTTTCACATGGGAAAATATTTGGGGCAGGAGGATTTGTTCAAATGTATTTTCTTGGTGCTTCCTCCAAAAGACCTTGAATAAGAAGAAAAAGTAATTGCAAGCCAAAATGAGTGATAACCAATTTCTAGTTTGTAGTGTTTTACTTAGCAATATCTAGTTTATTTGCCATTTGTGAGAAAAATTTTAATTCCAACAGGTACCTAATCAGCCTTCAGCAGACTTTCTGAATACCTTAATTAGCACCTATGAAATGTGGCTCAAACTTGAACTACAAAAAGACTAAATAATAATTTGGGAGTTTTTCATGCTTTAAAGTGAATCCCTTCTCTGTCCTGGGTCGGCAATGATGTCTGGTTTCATGAATGTTGCATGCCATTTGTAATTACGCTGGATAATCACAACTCACCCAAATCCGGAACCCAATGATGAATGGGCTGTGGCAGGCTCAATTTCACATCCTCATGTGGAATTATTCAGCAACCAGACTTTATTCCACTTCTGTTTGGGCCCATAAACATACATATTTATCAAAAGCCTTTGCAATTCTGACTCCATATACTTTAAGACACTATTCTATTTGTGGGTAATCAGTACTTCATGAATATTAGATTTCTGCCTTAATTTCACTGGCTTGGCTCTCCACCCTCCTTTGGGAAGGTGGGAAAGGTCAGGACTCAATTGGGTGACTGCTGCTAAAAAGAAGCAGGACAGCCAAGCACAGTGGCACACACCTATAATCCTGGAAAACTCAGGAAGCTAAGGCAAGAGGATCACAAGTTCAAGGACAGCCTGAGCAACTTAGCAAGACCATGTCTCAAAATATAAAATAAAAATGAGATAGGATATAGCTCAGGGGTAAAACACCCCTGGGTTTAATCACCATAGGAAAAAAAAAAAAGAAAGAAAGAAAGAAGCAGAACACACACCATCCTGGACAGGAAGATGACTGAGGCCTTCACAATCACTTGACTTTGATTCTCACCTTGGTTTGCGGGACTCCCCAGCCACAACCCCCATCCAGCCTCTCTGTCTTATTGTCCAGAGCCAGTTAAACTGTTCAGTGACAGAACAGAAGCAGACAAATGGCCCAGTGTAGTGGTGCACACCTGCAATCCTAGGCAGGAGAATTTCGAGTTCAAAGCCAGGCTCAACTAAGCAACTCAGTGAGACCTTGTCTCTAAATAAAATACAAAATTGGGCTGGGGATGTGGCTCAGTGGTTGAGTGCCCCTGAGTTCAATCTTCCATACCAAAAGAAGAAGGAGGAGGAGGAGGAGGAGGAGGGGGAGGAGGCAGAGGAGGAGAAGTGTCAAAGGCACAATTATTTGTAAATCAAAAAGATTTGTAAATAAACAATGACCATGTTGCCAGGAACAGCTTGCAATCTAGAGAAGAAGTATTTTGGAGCTAGAATGAACTGAACTTTGAAAGTGATAGTCCCAGGAGCTCTGGGAAGAGAAGGAAGGTAATCCTTGCCCAACCTGTCAGGGTCACCAGTCCTATCTGCCAGCATAGCTAGAGGCAGAGTTGATCCTACCCCAGCAAAAGCCAAAGGTGACCCCACTACAGAGAAGACATCAATCCCCTGCTGTAGCTTGAGCCTGGGCTGCTTCACTCCAGGAAGTGGAACCATCCACACCCCCAAACCTTTCTACATCCCATCACCATGGAGATTAGCTAACAAGATAGAATTCAAACAGACACGAGGCAGTTCTCTATACCCATCATTCATTTATTTGTATTATTCCTCTATATTATTCATTTATTCATCCTTTCTCCCTTTCCCACTACCCCTTCTTTCTCTCAACTCCTTCTCATTCCACTGTCTCCTTTTCTTTTTCTTCTCTTTTTCTTCTCTTTTTTTTTTTCTTTTTCTTCTCTGCCTCCCTTTTATCTCTCTTCCTTTCACCACTTCCTTCCATCTCAGTCCACTTCTGCATTTGTTCTATTACCTTTTACTTCAAACCTGCCACAGTGCCCCAGAATATTAGAAATAGAAGGAGAACACAAAACTGCTAGTCAAAGTTTCTCTCTGCCTTATTTTAATACAGGGAAACAGCCTTGGAAAGTTGAGGAGCCACACCCAGAATCACAATATGTGCTTTGTACATTCCTCTTTGCAGCCCCAGCACCTGCCCGGGTGCCCTGGGAAGGGCTGTTAGAGACCAGCGACAGTAAGAGGGTCTCAAAGAATAGCCAAGATCTCAAAGGCAAAACTTGGTGGGCCTTCACTTGCCTCCTAGCAGACTTCCACAGTATCGGGTGGGAGGGGCAAGGGGGTTGAGCACCTCTTCATTCAGGTCCCCTGCCTTCCCCCTGCAGAAGAGCTGTTTCCTGAGAAGAAAAGCAGCAAACTAAATCTCAAAGCAGTTAACCTCCCAAAGGATGGAATATATCCTCTCTCCAACCTGTAAAAAATGAGCATTTCTCTCTGCTCCACTTAGCTCCCCAGCACCAGCCCCAGGAAATAGAACCCCCACATCAGTGGAATGATGGGGAATAAAGGATGGAGTCCAATAACAGCCCACTGAGCATGACAAGGGCCTCACAGTCACTCTTCCAGAATAGACAGTGACGGTGGGAAGAGAGAAGAATGAGGTGACACTCATTCCTACTGAGTCTGCTGGGGATGGGGAGGGCCATGCAGTGGGGCAGCTTTCCAGGATGAGACTGATGGCCTCCCAGCCACCTCCTTCCTCCCTCCTCTGTGCCTCTTGAGCATTTTGCATCCACCTACACCCCAGTGTCAGCATCCGAGGACTATCTGCTGACTTCTTTACTTATCATGACTTGCTTGAGCATGAAGCCTGGTAAAGAATAGACACTTGGTTTATTTTAGATGAGTATTAAGTAAAATTGAGTGAGTTTTAACACAAATGTAACCTGTTGTTTATTTAATTTCTAAAGTTGGGGGTAAAAGAAGAAAGTAGAAAAATTTGGATTTCATATCAAAGCAAATTTCTACATTGCTTTATTCCCCTCCCTAGGACTGGAGAAGAGGAACACAATGAAAGAATTGAAATGCCAGATGGTCATCTCATTCTTGGCTACAAAAAAGGTGGCTGAGAAGGATGGGCCCACTTCATGAGATTATTCATCTCATGAAGTATCTGGCCGGGAAGCAGGTAAGGAGCAACAAAGAGCACTTCCAAATGAAATGAGGTAGAGGTCCCCGAAATGGAGGGCAAGGAGCAGAGGGAGCTTGAGGGCGCACCTGAGGGTGCTGGATTGCTGGGCAACTGCAGAAAGAACTCTCTAGCACCCCTGACGATAGAACCCCCTCTGTCCCTCAAAAGCCTTCAGAAAAAGAACAAATGTCTGAGGTAAGGTACTTCCCAAGGGAAAGCAGATGGGAGCCCATAGAAGTGTTTGTCAGAGTCATGACTGCAGCCAGAGGTAGGGCTCAGAGGAAGCGAGGCACCACAAATGACCAGCAACTGCAGAACAGGAGTTATAAGTCAAGACAACTAGAACATTCTCCTGGCTCACTGCACCATCTCTTTCCACAGCTCACAGATTGAATGAGATAAGAGTTCCCCAAGAGGGACCAAAGCCCATGGGACCCAAGTGTGGCTAAAGGGAAAAGGAGCACATAGAAAGCTGCCCTGACCTAGGCCCCCAACCCTGATTGAAGGGGTGGCTCGGCCTGGGTCAGGACTGGGAATTCAGGGACCAGGGTTCAGGGCTACTTATATCCACCAAGGGGAACATTTAATATCTGCAAACACTACTCACCGTCTCTTCCCCAGAAACATTCCAGAAACAAATTCCCAAGGATGCAAGTTACCATGGCCATCCGGCTGCAGACTTGAAAAATAGTTTTTCATTTACAAGTGTCTCACTCTCAGTCATTAGCACTATCTCTTAACTGGGTCAGTGACAGAGTTTGATATTTCCTGACCCTGTCCCCCAGTCCTAAGGCTTCCATACCTTGGAGGAATTGATTACAGCTGTTTGAAATTCCTCCCATCTTGTTCTGGCCTCTCCTCACAAACAAAGAAGCAAGAGAGGAGGCAGTGCTAAAGAAAGCTGCCATACAGTGAAAGGCCGGTGTCCCAGAATGGGCCCTGCAAATTCCCCAGGTGCCAGCTTTCCCAACGGATGAAAGGTACATGAAGAAACCAGGCTTGTAGGCTTACTCTGTAGATCTTCTGACAAAATGTACATTAAAGTGATTGGGCAAGACTAAACCACAGGTTAGGAGGTGATGATAGGATCAGGATGACAAGAACAACGAAGAAGATGGCTTGACACTGAGTTGGAATAGGAGACATAAAGACAGGTAGAAAGAAGACAAGTGGGACAGAACAAGAGTGGTCCAGATTCAAAGTCTAGATTTAAAGGCCACTTTCACATACTCTGGTCTCAAACACTGAAAAATCAACTGTTAGACCTTATCTGCATGTCCATCAGTAACTTTTTTTTTTCCTGACCTGGACCCAAAAGAAAAACAGGTTTTGAGAATGCCTTTGCTCAACAAGTAGATATTCCCATGATTTGTATTTCTAGGATCTGGTTACTTCATGTGTATATCGTACATTCCATCAAACTCTCAATGTAGTACTGCTTAAATTCATAAAGTAGAATAATAAAACCCTTGTTGGGGAAATGATTTGTGAGTTTTCATCAAAAATGAGGAAGAAAATAAAATGATCTTTAGTAGTAATAGTTTGCATGTCCAGTTACCAACACAACGGAGAAATAAAAGTACCCTCTGAGATCATGTCTCTGCACCATAGATTTTTACATGTATAAATATGCCCTGCTAAGATGTAACTAGTACATTCCTCTTCTACCTTGTGTGTAGTTCTTCTTTTTCTTAGTAAAGCTCATCTATGCCTCACTTTGATCATCTTTAAATTCTTTTTTTATGATGACATCAAGAACACTCATGGCTTGAGTTGAGGATCACTTTCCTTTTGGGGAACCTAACTGAGACCCCCAACCCAGTGACATTATGACTCTCCAATTCTTAGCAGGATGAACTAAGAAAGAGTATTTTTCTGAACATAGTGATGAGGGGGTATAGTAGTTTGCTAGGGCTACCACAACAGAATACCACAAATTGGGTTGCTTAAACCACAAAAAATTATTATTTCATAATTCTGGAGCCTAGAAGTCTGGGATCAAGCTTCTTCTGAGACTTTTCATTCTCTCGTAGATAGTCTTTTCCCTGTGTCTTCACATGTGTCTTATCTCATTATGGGGGCACCAGTCGGCTATATTGGATTAAAGCTCACCCATGTGACTTCATTCTATCTTAATTACCTTTTTAAAGACAATAAATTCAAATAAAGTCCCACTTTGGAGGTTAGGACTTCAATATGTGAATTTGGTGAGCACAATTAAGCCCACAACAGTAGAATAGTGGTGGTGGGGTCTACAGTGAAAAACTGGTGGGAGATCAAGTAATAACCCCAAGTTCAAATACCCACAGAATACAGGAAGATAGATAAAATGAGCAGAGAAGTTGGGAGGGGAAGAGGCATTCCCATCTAGAAGGGAAACAGTCACCCTTAGCAGACTCTGTCATGGCAAAATGCAGGCACAGGATAGCCAGTTTCTCTGATTTTTAAAGACAAAGCAGTTTTTTTCATGTGAAATCTTCTGATCTTCAAATGTTGGAAATGAATTCAGGTATTTTCGAGCACTGTGCAAGGTGTGTGTTTCCACCTGAGGACCAGATTTGGTACAGGGACCACCACTGTGCAACTTCTGAGGCTGCCAGAGGCAGTGCATGAGACCCAGCAGTCAGCAGTTGGGGTTCAGACATGCAGATCCAGCCGATGCCACCCAGGTTCAGATGTGTTTTTAAAAGCTGATTGTTAATGAGCTGGAAAGGAAAGGAATAAAACACATTATGATCATTCTAAGAAAGCATCTCTAATTCATGGATCATTTACTATTGATTATCGAAACAAACGCTATTGTGCATGCCCTATGGCTGGTTTTAAAACCTCTCTATCTCTGGAGTTTTTAATTTATTTGGAAGCACTATAATAAGCAGCACATGACAATTACTTCCTTCACTACTCCCTGTAATCAAGATAAATTATCTTGCTATTGATGTAAATAGGATATGAAAATCTATAGAGTTCTCCTGAGGAGTATAAACTCCACATTATGCTCACCACATTTGAATCTTGCAGCAAAATAATTTGGGGGCCAATCAAAAATACATTCCCCCAAACTTTTATCACCATCCATCCTGAGATCACCTCCACAAACAACTAGCAAACCATACCAGTAAAAAGTATTTAGCCTAATGTTGATTTTTATTGCTATTATTACTTATCCCTTATAGAGCCCTTTATGTTCTCAGGCCTATGGCAACATCCAACACTCACAGGTGTCTTATTACAAATGTATTTACATATTATACATATTTATTTATGATTCCTTCTCCCCATTGCCAAACAACATCTTAGGAAAATTCAAAGTACAATTAATCATGTATGAGTTTTATGTAAACACAATAAATTAGATTTGCATTATTACTCCATTCTTTCATCTCTGCCTCTTTTTTTGCATCAGGTACTCATCTGTTTCACTAGCTTTTTTTCTGCCAGCAAAGGTGCTGCCTAGAGCACTTTTAGGCCTTGGTCTTTGTTCTTCTTGTACCCACAACCCCATGCTACCTTCTGTCAGTGGGGAGTTCGCAGCCTTCCTTGGGGGGGAGTCCTCTTCAGTGCAGGACCCTTCTGGCAATCCTGAAGTGCCTTTGTTCACCTAACCTCTCTTTCTGACTTTTCCATTTGATCTATTGTCCTTTTATTCACTGTCTTCATTATAAAAGCTCCTTCCCTTTATAGCAAGACACATATCAAGTCCTCTCAGCTATCTTTTCAAGTTGTTTCTTCCCTAGCCTCAATTTTCTTAATACCATCTGTTTAAATGAGACAGAGAGAAGAAGGAGAGAGTGAGGGATAGAGGAGAAAAGGAGGAGGAGGAAAAGGAAAGGGAGGTAAAGGAAGAGAAACAGCAGCAAATACTTCAACACATTCACAACGTTGATGGCTGAGTGACAGGATTATGGGCAGGTTGTTTTATTGTGTTCTTGTTTTTCAGCATTTTACAAGTTGTCTATGTTGAACGTATATACTTTATCCCAGTTTCCCTCGAAAACAGAGCTGGAGGCAAAAAGCTTACGTGCAGTCCCAGGGAAGCAAGAATGAAGAAGAAAGAGTGAGGTAAGGAAAAAGAAAAAATACTAAGCACTTCAACTTCAAGCTGGTCACACACAGCTTTACAACAAAACACAACTGATTACTCAGTCACCTAGGACCTCTCCAGAGAGGCCACCTAGAGCCAGAGGATGACTCTGTAGTTAGCTGGAGGTGCTAATCTGCTGACTCTCTGTGCCTTTATTGTTTTGTCTGCAATGGCCCCTCACATTTGGAGGTTGTGTGACACAGTTCCTCCAGCAACTACTTGGAAATGCCAGGGCTACTGTGGACTTGCACCAGCCAGGACCCAGGCACACGTGGCACCATACATAGGGGATCTTAGTCTGCAGAACTGGTGGTGGCAGCCCAGGCAGCCAGAGCTTCCTGACATACAAAACAGCTGGAGCTGGGGCTGCTCTGACTGGGAAGCAAAGAAAAAAAAATGGCCAAGTCCTGGTGATCCATTTCTTTTTTATATCTAAGAAAATTAAAAAAGTTTATATTGAAATATACAATGAAACTTAAAAGTTTCTATCTTTTGCTTGCTCAAGGACCATTCCAACTTCTTTGCATCCCAGATCCAAACAGTACACAGAACTTAACACTTCATAAACCACGAAGCCCTCAGGTTTCAGGCCAATAACATCAACAGGAAAATAAGCTCAGAGGAGACTATGTGTTAGGGCCGTGGCAAGCAGAGGGCACACACCCACAAGTCATACTTGTACAATGCCAGCCCATGACTGTCACATCTTCTGAATTTTCCCCCCAAAAAAGAAAAGTTGAAAATCAGAACTTCTCTACAAAATCTCCTCATTATTCTTTGTTGACAACAAATAAATGTTTTTGGTGTTTTGTTTTTTTTTCAATTCCTTTGGGCCAAAGAAAATATGTCAATTAGCTACAGACAGTCCCTATTTGACCACCAATTTATGACATCTGTTTTTAAGAAGACTACTTCAAACACAGAAAAACTTTATTTTTACAACCTTTACATCATTTCCTAATAATAATAGATCACACTTGGTGAGCATGCTCCATGTGCAAGACACTGAGTGTTGTATGTGGACTTCTTTGCTTAATTTTCAGAATGTTTGGTCCCTACAGCAAGAGGGACAGTAAAACACCATGTCTTGGAATGCCCCCTTTCTGTTCCCAAAAACCTAGCCAAGTTGAGGAAACAATGAGAGCAAAGCCTGGGCTGGAGAGTCCAAATCCATAATATCTTGAAGAACACTGGCTTTCTCTTATGCACCCGGGGAACTAGAGCAGGTGATGTTATCTATAGAAAGCCACTCTGTTGCATATATGCCAGGACAATTGCTCCTTGGGATGCAGGTCACCCAAGCAAACTCAACAAGCTAATGCTGATGAGGTCACTGTTTCTACAGCCTAATGTATAAAACCCTTCTCTGAGCAGGGACAGGCACAGGACTGAGGATATGGAAAGGATACATATCACTTGTCCAGTTGGCCACCACTGGACAAAACATCATGAGAGACAGAGGTGCTGTCTGTTCTACCTATCACCACTGAAGTCTTCTTAACTCTATCAGTTTCCCCCAGGAAATCACATCTCCCAAGCTGTCTCCAGGTTCTTTCTTTTTCCCACAACCAGCCCTACCACCCTGACACAACTAGGCTGTGGATGAGACACAGAACAACACTATTATGTAGGTAATGTTATTAATCCCACTTTACAAATGACGAAACTAAACTTCAGCACCTTTCAGCACCTTGTTCAAGATCATGCAGCCAATGAATGGCTGGACTGGAAACTGTACACTTCTGGGTCCACATCTGCATTCACTTTCTTTCTTTCTTTTTTTTTTTTTTGACTAGACCTTAAACCCAGTGTTGGTCTACCACACTAAGCTCCATCCTTAGCCCTTTTTATTTTCTTTTTCTATTTATTTATTTTTGTGGTACTGGGGATCAAACCCAGGGCTTTGTGCACTCTACCAAATTAGCTATGTCCCCAGCCCCCCATTTTTTATTTTCTTATTTTAAGATAGGGTCTTGCTATGTTGGCTGCCTCCAACCCCTGATCCCCCTGCCTCAAACTCCCAAGTCACTGGGATTATAGGTGTGTGCTCTTGAATACATACTTCCACTTACATCGACTCACTTGAAATATATCAACCTTGTCTAGTAGGCTCACCATCACTATTTTACAAATAAGAAATTGAGGTTCAGAGGTATGAAGCAACCTGCCCCCTACCCCAAGATTCTAAGCAAATAAAAGGTGAATCAGGACTCAGACACAAGGGTATGGAGCCTGCGAGGCTCCATCCTGGGGAGCCCCAGCTATGAACTGAGGGCTTCTAAGAGGTCCCTGTGTTAGAGGAAGATCAAATAAGGATGATCCCCAGTGCTCACCCTGCAGAAATCCTTTGGACATAAGCTGTCACTTCCATTCAAATCTCCCTGGGGCTTTTACTATAAATAGAAGGGGTCTTTGACAGAACCCAAAGTGCCTCCTCTGAGCAGCCTCCTCAGACTTATTTCCCCTGTGGCCTGTGGTTCTAGTTTCCATTTACCACCCTCAGCTTTCCCCTCTGAAGACTGGGAGGCAGGGACTGTGTTTTAAGTAGCTGTTACTCCTCAGGGCTTATTTCACCTAATTAAAGAAGAAATCATCTTCCTTAATGTAATAAGAAATATATATTTGGTCTCTGCTTTCCTCCTCCTGGCTCAGAGTTTCTTAAACCTTGAGAACATGAATGCCAGAAAAATTCTTTGTTCTAATGTTTAGTCTTTGGCCCCTGGTTCTGGACAGAGAGCACTTAAGATCTTTGTAATTTCCTGAGTGATAGGAGCATCTGATACAGTGGTTCTAAATATTTGGCATTTGGTGGATGGTAGAAGCATCCACCAAATTCCAAATAAGTTAAGAGAGAGAGAGAGAGAGAGAAACCAGTAAATGTAAGTAGGTGTTTCCATGAGTTCTCTGAGCCATCCTAGTAAGCTAATCAAACCCAATGGGAGAAGGGGAACAAAAATGAGAGCCAAAAAGCTATTGGGTGCCTCCCCTTAGGTGGGGCCTCAGTAAAGGGAGCTGCCAAGGGCTGAATCTACACCCCAATTAGAGTCTCCTAGGATGGGGGGGCTTCATGGTACAGTGCTTGCCTAGCATTTCTGAGGAGCATGTATGAGACCCTGGGTTCAATTCCTAGCATCACAACAAACACACAATAGTTTCCTGCATCACCATTGCTCCTTTGGCTTCCTGGCCTTTGCTGGCTTGAGAGGTTTGCCTGGGCTCTCTGCAGGCTTCCTGCTCTTCATCTCATAAGGGCCACTTAAAATGATGGCCTAGCGGGCACAGTATCACATATTTGTAATCCCAGCGACCTGGGAGACTTAGGAGGATCATACATTTGAGGCCACTCAGCAACTTTGGGAGAGCCCAAGCAACTTAGTGAAACCCTGTCTCAAAATAGAGAGAGTTGAGTATGTAACTCAGTTATGAAGCACTCCTGGGTTCAACCCCCAGAACTACAACAAAATAAACGATGGTCTAGAGTTCGCCGATGGCTTGGTGAGGGTGGTGAAGCTAAAACCCACTGCCCCTGCACTTCCCACACAATGCACTTCCCATAAATGACATTCAATATCTTCCCAGGATATAGGGAAACCATTTGCTTAGAATTATTCTAACAATTTGATTCTCATGCACTATGCAAAAAAATCAAATGAAATCAACATTAGTAACTAAGGAGACTAATAAGCAAATCCTCGTTTCCAGGATTTTCTAATAAAGAAAAACATGAGGGCCAACAGTGAGTGACACTGAGCACTGTGAGCAGGCCACAGCAAAGAGAGAGGGAGAGTTGCACAGCGCATCTCAGGAGGTTGGCGGAGCATGTCACTGAACCATAACACTGTGATAAATCCCTCCTGCCCCTAAATCTCATTCTCTCCAATATATTAAAGAGACTAAAACACAAGTGCATCTGCCAGACAAGAAAATTGGAAATATGAAATACTTCACATATAGCATGATGCCAAATGGGAGTCCCACAGCCTGCTCTCCCTCAAAAACTTCATTACATCCCTGTGTTTTCTTCACTCTCACCTTATTACCCAGAGAGTGGGGGAAATGGTATTTCAAAGAAATCATTCAATCCCAGGAGCCATTTTTTTCAGTTCACGGAGTCTCTCTGAAGTTGAAATATGGACCTATATTTTGAATTGCTCACAACCCACTGATTAATTCAGGAGTAAAATGATCATCACTCTGTTATCATGCTCAGTGCCCTAGGCTCTGTGTTAATCACCAGATAGGCACTTACTGAGCACCTGCTCTATGCTGGGCAGTGTTTCAGGCACTGTGATTGACAAAAGAGAAGTATCATATTTGGACTTTGTCTCTCAGGTACTGACCATCCACCTAGACATATAGGACCAATGTAAACAAAATTAATTTGAGAAATGAATTGTATTCCTACACATTTAGAGAGTCAACTTCAAGCTTCAGGCATGACTGGATATGGAGATGCCAACAATCTCACCAAGGTGCTGCTGCCCCACAGAGAGAAGCTTCCTAAACATGAAGCTCTCCCAGAAGAAGCAGAGTCAAGAAAAAGAAAGAAAGAAAGAAAGAAAGAAAGAAAGAAAGAAAGAAAGAAAGAAAGAAAGAAAGAAAGAAAGAAAGAAAGAAAGAAAGAAAGAAAAAGA
>NW_026000221.1:30696810-30714734 GCF_001458135.2 Marmota marmota marmota | reverse complement strand
CATTTTTCCCAGTTTGCCTGAGAAAATTCTAGGGATAGGCAGCTTGAAACAAAAACAAGATAAATCAAAACGAGAACACATTGTTTTTTGAAATGGTCACCCATTTTGTTGCCTTCCCTCAGGGGCGAGCAATTTTACTCACCTCCAAGCTTCAGGCGTTCCCCGTACGGGCCACCAGTTGCCGCAGTCTGGCTGGGCACAAAATCATGAGCCACTCAAGCAGGAACAAAGTTTATTTTTTGAAACTGCCGCCAATGTCCGGTACCGCCCGGGAAGATTTTTTCCACCCACGCGGCCTCCTCCTGGACCCGCAGAGAGCTCCTCCCCCGGAACTCCCTCCTACTGTACTTCCCCAACCAATGGGAACTCTCCAGGAGTCCCGTAGCCGGCCTAGGTGAACAGCAGGAGTCCAATATCCATATGAATGCAAATCTTAACATAATCATATCATCTCAATGGCTAGCTGGCGTCACCTTTCGACCAAAAATGCCATGCATCATATACTTGGCTCTTAGCACTTTTCCTTTGTTTTCTTTTATATAAGTGATTTTATATGGTACTTTCAGTTCTATAGCTTTGTATTCTCTATATTTTAGAAATCTTTCCATATTAGTACACATATATCTATCTGTGCTTATTATGTGTGTAATATCACACTAGAGCTTTATGTCAGTATTTAGCATTAAGCTTAGCACTTTCAATGTTAATAAACATTGAACTTTTTCCAGTTTGTCATTATC
The DNA here is from genome assembly GCF_001458135.2 of Marmota marmota marmota. NCBI lineage: Eukaryota > Metazoa > Chordata > Mammalia > Rodentia > Sciuridae > Marmota > Marmota marmota. The sequence goes on along the minus strand of NW_026000221.1, from coordinate 30,713,994 downwards.
CCAAATGAGGCTGTGACAAAGAGCCTTGTGCATTCCTCCTACCTCAAGTGCTGATGAGTGTTTTTCTGGAGTAGATATTTACAAATGAACTCACTGGATAATAAGGCCTACACATTTATTTTAATGTGTACTACCAAATTCCCCTCCAAAAATCTGCATTTACCTCCACAACAGTGCAGAAGCACATGTATCCCCATCTGTGTTTGTATGGCCATCTTCTTCCTCCAAATGTATTTGATGTTTTTTCCAAAATCCCACCAGGCCTTGTGTGGCCATCAAACATAAATGTACCATTGGGATAGTCTTCAATAAGGAACAATGGTGGCCACTGAAATTAAAGTGCTGTACTTGAGAATATCATTGCCCTTCAGTGTTATAAGTTTTCTCCCCAGCATGCTCATGGTCTCTCAAGACCACTTAGGAGAAAAAGCACTGGAGTAAGAGATAAAAACAGAACAAAATGAAACTGGGAACTAGCCCCAGCTGTGGACCCTATGAACAGGGCATATAACCTTGAGCATGGCTCTCCAATACTATGCATCCTAGTTTTCCATCTCTAAAATTATTCCTACCTCAGGTAATTATAATAAGAGTTCTGGAGAGGCTCTAGGTGCCTATGTTTCTGTCTAGCACAGTCCAACCCCGGTTTTAGAAGTGACTATTTTCACCAAAAACAAGGGTTGAACTAATCCTCTCTCTATTGTCACATCAATAAAAGACAATAACCAGAAACATAAGTAAGCAAAAGATATTTGGTCACAGAGCAGGGTTGAGCTACAGCCTCCCAAAAGCATCGCCGGACTCTGCCATCCCTGACAAGTAACTAGCTGAGAGCTTTCTGCATATCACAATGGAAGGCAATGAGTCCTCTCTGCACATGCAGTTGATGGAGACCCATCCTAATGGTGACCTTAAGGTAGTGGCTCTTAGCATTGACAGCACAATGGAATCACTTGGGAAGCTTCATAAAGTAAAGATGCCAGAGTTCCAACCCTCCAAATCCAGACTGAATTGGTCTAACTGTGGCCTGGGATTTTTCATCCATTCCCCTAAACCTGCTCTCCCAGGGATTCTAAGTGCAGCCAAGGTTAAGAACAAGTATTGCCTAAGGGTGATTGCAGATGTAAAATCTGGCAATGCTCTGCAATCAGGACCAAGAACCCTAAGGTGTGTATGTTTTCTTTTAACATCTTATTATGAAAAATTTAACAGAAAGAAGAGCCCTAATGCAAGGAGACAGCCTCAGAATTCAGAGCACACAAGATAAAGATAATGTAAGAGAAAGAAGAATATCCACAGAACTTGAACAAAACAGCAAAAGACAAAAGGTAAAAGATGCCAGGTTAGTTGTTCCCTTAGTAAAAAATAACTGTACATTATAGGTTTCTGGACATAATTACATGTGACAATTTTGAAATAGTATTTAATATTTAACTTTAATAATTCCCAGGTAATCTTTTAGCCTCTTTGGAGATTAAAGTTCAGGCTGAGGCTACTGTCAACTTCAAAGGGAAGAAGTTTTGCTGATAGACATTCCTTATGTAAAAGTACCCCTCTACCCAGACAGGGAGGGTGGGCAGGCAGTCCAGCCAGGCAACACAGACAGTCAGTCCACATGCGGCTCAAATATGGTCCCGGTCTTAGCACTAAAAAAACATTATGTTTGGGTCAGAGCCTGTAACCCTCCATGGAATGTGCAGAATCTATGATGACTCTCCTCCTGTACCTTGACTTCCAAGCTTGGCCTAAAGACCTCAGCCTCACCTCTCCCCTTCAATTTTCTGCTTTTCTAAGTAAGAATAGTTCTGCTTCTGGCTGTGAAGTCTGGTTACCTATCTGAAGGTGGCTTTCTGCTCCCCCACTGGGCTCTTAAATACCCCTCAGTTGTGATCTTTTCCAAGTCAGAAATTGAAAGGCTGGAGAAAGACTGAGCCCCCCCCTTCCTTCTTTTCTTCCTCCCTAGTATATCTGAGACCCATTTCTCAGAGGGAAGCACCTGAGAAATGGTTCCTGATATCTCAGGGCTTTCTACATAATCCATTCTTCTACTCATTACTGGAGTATTTCAACCATTCTTCCTCTCTTATCATTGGGGTTTTAGGGCAAAGACACCAACTCTGGGGGGTCCCAACAGAGTAGATTTTTCCACTCATTCCAAGATGCTAATTTAAGAGAAGAGCAATGTGAAAACAGGAAAGAAACTTTAACCAATATTACTGGGAAGTCCAAGGGAGCAGTGTCCTCAGCCCTGTCTTCTGGGGGCCCTAACTTGAGCTTCAGTTTTAAACTAAGGAAGAATTGGGGCAGGGATATGCACAATTAAGCAATCTTGGTCAAACTATGGTCTAGTTCATCATCATCTTAAGTCTGGTTCTGGCTCCAGAGAAATCATATTGTTTGAGAGAACGATTTTTTTTTCCCATGAGATGATTGCTCTTGCTTTTAGGGGACACCTTCAGTTCCCATGATGGAGTAATTGTTCCTGCTTGGTGGGGGCAATTCCTTCATGGAGTTATCTGACTTCAAATCTCACTGTTCCTGGAATCTTGAAAATATCTTAGTTACTCTTATCTTGGTGTCTTCAATCTTGAAGGGAGATGAGAGGAGTTAGGTGAATTTAGAGCTAAACATATTTGAATTACCAGTTTCCAGACAGATGCTCCTTAAGTGATTAACATGTCTATGTGCAGAGCTGAGCAGGAATCTGACCCAAAATTTAAGGTAATAAAACAAAGGCAGAGATTCTAAACCTGGATCCTGCTTTTAGCTACTCATTGGACATCTGCAGCCTCAAGTGAATAGTCAGTGCTTTTTAGCAAAAGCAGCCTCTAAGTCCCTGTTATACTTTCACTTTTCTGCTTATAACCACGGCCTGCTTACCTCTTGAAGAATGGATACTCTCAGTCAATGGCTTTGTCCAATCTGTCTGCCCAGACTACTGTTTTGCACATTAAAAAAAAAAATTCACTAGGTTCTTCAAAAATCATTGCTCCCTTTCCCTTCCAAATATTGGTATCCCTCATTCTCCAAACTCTGTCAGAACTTAGGAACCAAAAGTGCCAGGTAAATGCCCCTGAACTGAATTTTTGCCTTTCACTCTCTGAAAACTCAGGGACTAAATGGATTCAGATAAGTTGTTAGCTTTTGCTGTCTGAATTCACTATCTAAATTCTCACTCTCTGCCTTTGGAAACTGAAAATATTTGGATAGCAAGTGACACCGTCTCTTAGACTGGTTCTTCAGTAGCCAAAATGCCTGTCAACACAATTCCACAGTGGCTTCCTTACAGCAGTTCAATAGGGCCCAAATTCTCCCACGACATTTTCCAGAGAGAATTTTGGGCAATGTCATCACCCCTTCAGTTCAGATTGCTACAGAGCTGGGGCCTTCCGAGAAACCGAGGGAGTGTAAAGAAGACCCCTCCCACTTCAACCCTCTGATTCTTGAAATCAAGTCACAGAGATTTCAGACATGTCACTCAGAGTCACAGGAATAAGTTTATTGAAGGGATAGGACAAGAGAAAAGAATACTCTCGAGGGAGAGAGGGGGTTCGCTCAGAGAGGAAAAGGATAGAATGCCTCTCCTATACTCCAATTTTACTGGGGATCTCAGAAAAATTTCTAGAGAGTCCCGCCTCGGTCCACATCTTGACTTTTGACTGACAGCAGGATGACATCAGACTTTTAAGTCTCCACTAGCATGACAACTCTAGATCACCTTGGACCATGCTGACTCATTCTAATTGTATTTTTTAACCATAAATTCTTATAGATATTCTGGTTAGGAGGAATTATTATTGTCTCCCTGAATTTCAGGATCTGGTTTACAAAAAGGGTCACAAAAGTCTCCTCCTCCAGGGTAATTTGGGTCCTTTTATCAACATTATTTTGGGCTTGCATTTCTCCTGCAAATAACAGGAAGTCCACGTCAGCCAGGCAGGGCTATGGGTAAATTACTTCTTAGAAAAGAAAGCATGTGAGGGTCAGCACAGTGGGCCCATTTTATAGAATTATTCCCTTAACCTCATGTTCCACCATTGGCACCTGTCTGTCTCCTAACAATCACTTTGGAAATGCTGCAGATACCACCATTCTGGTAGACTCACCAGAGACATTGGCAAAGCTGGATTTAATAAACTTGATCGAATTCTTTGCTAGAGCCAAATATATTGGACCACACACCCTTTGTTCACATGCCTTTTAACATCTATGGGACTTGCGTCTTTCAAAACACACTCCTAGAAATGAAGGTTTGGGGCACAAATGCAGGTTTGTTGGTTTTTCACCAACACTTTGTTCTTAGACATAAGCCTGTGATCACCACTAACCTGTAAAGTACCTTAGTGCAAGCAAGGAAAAAAAAATGCATCCCTTTCTTTCTCAAAATACATTTTGCCTCCATCTGTTGAAAAATTGTTGTAGTAATGAAGATTATTAGAACAAGGTACCTCTCAGAAGTTAGATGGAGCTTTGCTGTCATCTAGTGGAAATTTTACAAAATATACTAATTTACAGTCTGCAATATGAATAGAATATCCTTGAGTGCCTCCATTTGCCCTTCATGGAAACCCTGCAGCTGCCAACCTCCCTCTCCCACAAACAACTCCAACTCATTTGGTCTGCAGAGGGGTCCAGGTATCCGAATTTCCAAGAAGCACCCTAGGTGTTTCTAATGTATAACTCTAGTTAAGAAGAAAATGTATTCATGATATTTTGCATGCAGCCAAGATGTGTAGGAAATAGGTGGGTTATGGGGATCATTCCTGGAATTTCAGGTACATGATAATTGGCAATCATAGAGTGAGTTTCCAGAATCAGTTACCCTGGAAAGAAAACAGTCTTTCAAAAATAGTCTTTTTAAAGTTTTGAACAATCATAGGGAATAAATATTAGGGCTTGGGGGCTAAACTCCATTGCTAAACTCTAAGATATATTCAAAGGAAAGTAGCCAGGCTTACATTCCTACCAGGTCTACTGGAGACAGAATCAAAGGAGAAAACCATGATTCTGGATGTATGTGCTACTTTCTACTTAACATTGTTCCCAAAATCTCAGTCTTTGTCCCCAATGCCAATCTAATAATGAGGACATAGTTTTGAGAAAAAAGGAAAAAGAAGGTTTATTGCTTTGCTAGCAAAGGAGAAACAGAGGGGACTTCTGTCCCACAGGCTATGATTCTGCCCATCAGTGGGAATAGGGAGCTTTTAAAGAGATGACTCAAAGGCTACATTCCATGTGTTCTCTGTCTGGAGTTGTAATTCATCTGCTAATTTGGAAGATAGTCATTTCTGAGATATTCTGGTACCATCCCTAAAGTCTGGATTACTTCATTTCTATGGTGGGTATATACTCAGGGACACATAACTCTGCCTAGGATGGAGAGGAGCCTACCAATTTCCCCTGAGATTAGGGAGGGGGAGAGATTAGGGAAGAGCAGGGAGAGAGGAAGAGAAAGAAATATGTCCATTTAAAAAATAAGTTGTAGTGGCAGAGCAGCAAGGGTCATATTCAAAACATAAAGTGGATCACTGTTACAGTATTGTGACCTTGTGCTCTTGATAGAGTGATCGACTGGGGAGAGTTCAAGTTCTGAGCCTGTTGGGTTAAATGACAGTCTCTTTTGGTCTTTGTGTCCTCTTATAGAAAACAGAGACAGTGGTTCCTGCTTCGTTAACCTCAAGAAGTACTTTGAGGATAAATACATTACTGAAGGTAGAGGGCATTAAATTCTGAAACACTGTAAATGTAAGAGCTGATTTTGATTGCTTACAAATGCAAATCAGTAGAGGCTGATTGAAGATGACAAGGTCACCTTGGTATGTGACCCAGTAAAAATCTTCTCCTTGTCAACAAGTTGATTTAGTGAGCTTTGTTTCCTGAGATTCTGTGAAGAGAAAGATCTTTTCTTTCCCCCTACTTCCAGAGTCATTTGTCTAAAACATAAATCTGCCCATGTTTCTCCAGCTCCCTCTCTCCTGGCAGGCCTCAGCTCAACTGTCAGCTCTATAGAGGGCCTTCCCCGACCCCCCTCTACCTACAGCTACAGGTCTTCACTACCCTTAACCACAACTGCAATTTCCTTCAGGACACTCCCTGTGGCTATGTCAAATTGCTTTATTCTTTCTTTTCGTTGTTAGGATATGTTTATCTTATTAAAAACTCTGTCTAGCAAGGGCAATGCCATACCAGGTACCTAATGGGCATTAAAAATGCTTTGTCAAATGAATGAGGCATTTGTACTCCTATAGAAGGCCCCTTTCAGGTAACAAAGGTCCCCTTTCTATGAAAATTCACATACCCCCATCCACTCCCAGGCATAGGTTCCTAAAAGCCATGTATGAAAGCTGTGACCACCCCACTCAGTCCCCATCAGCTGACTATACTAGGGACTAGCACTAACTAGAGTTGGACCAATCCATTGCTTTCCTTGGAATTTGGAACAGGGGCTGAGCTTTAAGAAACATGGTATGTCACTTGAACAGAAAGCGATCAGGAGTTATGACGGGATCACATTTGTCTATATGCCTGGCACAATCAAAAATTTCAGGGTTTTTTGGAGAGGAAGGATAGGAGGAAGGAGGAGAGAGAGACACACACACACACAGAGGAGCCAGCAAACTCCAGACCCCGGGCAGTGTCCTGACTCTCTAGACCACAATTCTAGGTTCTCATGAGGCCTTGACTATCCATGTATTCCATGAGAACTGCAGGTTAGTTCCCTTTCTTGCTAAAGCCAATTTAAAACAGAACGCTCTGGGAAGAATGGGGGGACTTTGGATTGGGCAAAGGGGAGGGAGGGAAGAAGAGGGGGAATGGGGATAGGAAAGATGGTGGACTGAGATGAACATCATTACCCTAAGAACATGTATGATTGCACAAATGGTGTTACTCTATATGGTGTACAACCAGAGAAATGAAAAGTTGTGCTCCATTTGTATACAATGAATCAAAATGCATCCTGCTGTCATGTATAACTAATTAAAACAAAAACGAAACAGAGTGCTCTTACTTTAATCAAATGCACCGGACAAGCCTCTGGCAGGCAGGGATGGTTTTTCATTCACCCCTGAATCCCCAGAGCCTGGCCTGTGAATGAATGGAGATCACCTCTTCCCTGCACAAAAGCCCATTTTTTGTTTCTCTCTATGGTGTTCCAAAGTAGTTCCAGATGACTGCACAGGTCAGAGATCACAAGCTGTTACCCAATTGTTGAATCGGCTCACAAACTTGTTTTGTTTGGCTTGGGCAGTTTTTGAAAGAAAGGAAGGAGGAAAGCAGGGGGAAAAGAAAGTGAGCAAGAAGGGAGCCAACATTTAAAAATGGAGAGATGTCACATAAAAATTCAAATTTCCAGCTTCTCTTATAAAAATCAGAATATTTGACAGCACTAAAGCCCTTTCTACTACATCTTGTTTTGGAGGGGCAGGTACTGGGGACTGGACCCAAGGCACTTTACCACTGAGCCACATCCCCAGCCTTATTTATTTATTTGTTTATTTATTATTTTAAGACAGGATCTCACTAAGTAGCTTAGGGCCTCGATAAGTTGGTGAGGCTGGCTTTCAACTTGCAATTCTCCTGTCTCAGCCTCCTGAGTTGCTGGGATTACATGTATGCACCACTCTGCCCAGTTTATGTCTTATTTTTGATGATTTGGAAGAATCAATTTATTCTCTCTTTTGGAAAAAGCAACAAAATTTGATAACAAAAAGTCCCAAAGGGAAATTAGTGCAACAAAAAAGCACTCTCTCTTTCTCTCCCCGATCCCTTTTCCTATTACCCCTCCCTCTGTTTCCACTGTACCTCTCTGTCTCCGTCTCCTATTTTCTATCTTAACAAGAAAAATCTGTACCCTCCCAGAGACAGACGCTGCAGGATTATAAAACAGAGGCTTAGCTCTGGACTATGCCTGCATCCTAACAAAATACTTTTCCAAGTTTCAACAATTGCAGCCACAAGCCTCTACTGAGTCACCTCTGAAGCTAATCTACATAAGACTTTTGGCCTTGCTCACTCAAGAAAGCTGCTAAGACAAATGACGGTGTCAAAAGCAAGCTCATTAAACTTTTGCACTGCTCTGTATTGCAACCCCCACTTCCTGGGACACTGGCACTGCTCAGAGAGTGAGGGCTTCTGACTGAGAGGCTCGATCCTCATACCCAGAAACAGAAGGCAAGCCCACTAGACACACGGAGACAGGGTGTTATACTACCTGTCCTGGAAGCACATTTCCCAATACACCGCTGGGTTCCCCAGAAGACTAACAAGGAAATAGGGCAAGAATCACGTAAGAGGGGAGTCCAGCAACTACTTATAGGGAGTGTAGAAGTGAGACAGAAAAGAAAGCAGCCAGTGGTTAGCAAATCGTCACACACTGTGGGTCACAGGATTCAACTCTCCTGGAAAATTCTGGGAGACTGTGGCACATGCCTCATGGTCATCTTCTCAGAGGTGAGGAAGCTAGAGTATTTATCCTTCAAACCCCTCCATCATCTCTATCTTCAGCTGAGGACTGATCCAGGGCCATCACTCCCAGCACTTCTGCTGAGTCCCCAGCAAAGCTCTGTAAGTGCCAGCACAATGACACTCACCACAACCTCAGAGCAGATGCTCCTAGCAACTGCTAACACAGCTCCCTCCCATGCCCCTACCTCAGAGGAGGGAGCAGTCACTCCTGCAATCAGAGAGGCTTTTGTGGTGAGAGGAATGTGATAGTTAAATATCACATCATGGAAATTAAGCATATGAAGAGTAGTTTGATGCTTGATAAAATCACCTTCTTTGTTCTGATAAAAATGAAGCCAACTCTTGTTTACTCTACAAATCTCCAAGAAAACATCTAACAAGGCAAGCTTCTCTCCCTCTGTCTCCTTGGGCCCAAAAGAGATTTAGACTGGATTCTCCTCAAAGAGATTCTTTTCAATTGAGAGGAGTGGACCTAAGATTCTAAGCCAGCTATTCTCAACTTTGCCAGTGTCCAATGGGAACCTGACCTGCTGTAATAATGCATTTCCAAGGCAAATATCTCCCCCCCCCCTCACCATAAGCCTTTCCAGTTTACCTATCCACATTGTTCTTCCTTTGTGTCTGGAAACCTGGTCATTAAGGCGGGGTTAATTTTATCATTTATCATTGGAACACTCTTCATTCGTATGCTAATTTTTACATCATGCTGTCACTTCAAAGAAGTTCACCAGATGTTCTTGATGAGTATTTGATATTTTCTTTATAGAGATGCTTAGTTCTCTCAGTTGCCAGAGGGTTTCCATTTAATTCCATCCCTAACAGAGTTCTCCACCTCTTCACAGCCACTGACATCTCACCAGGGAGTCAGTCACTCATCTCTTATCAGAGTAAAAGAATGGTCCTGGAGATGCCACAGGAAAAGGTTCTTGATGACTAAGATTAGTCAGTAGATTCGGATTCCAAATCCCTGCATTCAATTTAATTCTACAGCAAAGTTGGATATCTGCTTGCTCCTGGTGCTAGATGAAATGCTGAAGATCAAAATCCAGAAGGGCTCTACCTCTGCTTGCAGGAAACTCCAGCAAGGTAAGAAAGATGGAAAAGTAAAGGAATGATTGCAATGCAGTTTGATGTGTGGAGTGTGTGTGTGTGTGTTTGTGATTGTGTGATTCCTCTGGGAGAAATTTGTTTTAATCGAGCTAGCATTCTACTGGAAGAGGACAGAAAACAACATGAATAATAATAAATAAACAAGATTTTTTCACAAAATATTAAGTACCTTGGTTTGGTTGTCTTTGGGGTAATGTTGAAGAGAGAAAGTAATGAGAGTTGGGAAAACCATAGACACAATGGTATACAGCAGTTCTCAACTCTCGCTTTATATTAGAAACACCTAGGAAGATTTTTTAAATATATACCTGTATTTAGTGGTAGTTAGATATAACACCAAAAACATAGCAATAAAAGAAAAGCTTGATAAACTGGACTTTATCAACATTATAGATTTTTGCCCTTCAGAAGATGCCATCAAAAAAGTGGAAAGATAACCTACAAAACAGGAGAAAATATTTGTAAGTTATATAGCTGATGAGCAACTTGTTTCTAGAGGAAAGAACTCTTACAATTCAATAATAAAAAGGAAAATCAATTTTTAAATAGTCAAAGTATCCAAACAGACATTTCTCTAGAGATACAAATGGCTAATAAACACATGGAAAGATGCTCAACAACATTAGTCATTAAAGAAATGCAAGCTATAGAGCAATACCACTTTTATCCACTAAAATTCCTACAATCAAAAAGATTGACTGTAACAAGTGTTGGCAAGGATATGCAAAAATTGGAATCCTTGTACTTTGCTAGTGGGAAAGTAAAACGATGAAGCTACTTACAGTTTGGCAGCTCCTCAAAACATTAAGCCTTCCATATACAAAGAATCTGGGGGAAAGATTTTTCTTGCTCTCAAGAGAGAATATTCCATTCCTAGATATCTACCTACCCCCCCCCAAAAATAAAATGAGATCCTATTTTTTCACAAATATGTGCGCATAAACTTTCATGGTAACACTATGCATAATGGCCACAAAGTGGAAACAAGACAAATGCCCATCAATTGATGAACAGATAAGCAGGCATGATATATCCACAAACTGGAGTAGCATTCAGCAGTAAAAAGGAACAAAGTACTGATACACACACTGTAAGATAGGGGAACCTAGAAAGCATCGTGCTAAGAGAAAAATCAGTCACAAGGATCACTTAGGGTTGTCTCTTGGCATCTGCAGGATATTGTATCAAATTACAGATACCAAAATTAAAGGATGGTCAAGTCTCTTGCATAAAATGTCAAAATATTTGCATTTAACTTTGCACTTGTACATGTAACTTTCCTCCCATGTACTTTAAATCATTTCCAGGACGTTTATAAGACCTAATACAATGTAACTGTTATCTAAATAGTTGTTATACTGTATTGTTTTTAGGGAATAGTGGCTATCAAAAAAGTCCATGCCTGTTTAGTGCAGATGCAATTTTTTTTCTAATATTTTCTGTCTGTCATTGGTTGAATCTGCAGATGTAGAACCCAGAGATAGAGAAGACCAACTACAGTGTATGATTCCACTGATATGAAATGCCAAAAATACATTAGCCTATAAAAACAGAAAATAGACACCATCAAAAGACTACCAACCAAGAAAAGCCCAGGATCAGATGGATAAATAGCAGAGTTTTATAAGATGTTTAAAGAAGAATTAATACCAATACTCTCCAATTTATTTCAGGAAATAAAAAAAGAAGCAGCACTTCCAAACTCATTCTATGAGGCCAATATCACTCTGATTCCAAAACCAGGCAAAGACACACCAAAGAAAGAAAAACTCAGACCAATATCTCTAATGAACCTAGATGCAAAAATTCTCAATAAAATTCTGGCAAATTGAATACAAAAACATATTAAAAAGATCATGCACCATGATCAAGTGGGATTAATCCCAGGGATGCAAGTTTGGTTCAACATATGGAAATCAATAAATGTAATTCATCACATCAGTAGACTTAAGATAAGAATCATATGATCATCTCAATAGATGCAGAAAAAGCATTTGACAAAATACAACACCCCTTTATGTTCAAAACACTAGAAAAACTAGGGATAACAGGAACATATCTCAACATCATAAAGGTGATCTATGCTAAGCCCCAGACCAACATCATTCTAAATGGATAAAAATTGAAAGCACTTCCTCTAAAAACTGGAACAAGACAGGTATGCCCTCTTTCGCCACTTCTATTTAACATAGTTCTTGAAACACTGGCCAGAGTAATTAGACAGATGAAAGATATTAAAGGGATACCTATAGGAAAAGAAGGACTCAAATTGGCACTATTTGCTGATGATATGATTCTATACCTGGAAGACCCTAAAAGTTCCACCAGAAAACTCCTAGAACTAGTAAATGAATTCATCAAAGTAGCAGAACATAAAATCAACACCCATAAATCAAAGGCATTTCTATATATCAGTGACAAATACTCTGAAAGGGAAATGAGGAAAACTACCCCATTCTCAAAAGCCTCAAAAAACCCCAAAATACTTGGGAATCAACTTAACAAAAGAGGTTAAAGATCTATATAATGAAAATTACAGACCCCTAAAGAAAGAAATCAAAGAAGACCTTAGAAGATGGAAAGATCTACCTTGCTCTTGGATAGGCAGAATTAATGTTATCAAAATGACCGTATTTCCAAAAGCACTGTACAGATTTAATGGAATTCCAATCAAAATCCCAATGGCATTTCTCATAGAAATAGAAAAAGCAATCATTAAATTCACCTGGAAAGATAAAAGACCCAGAATAGTAAAGCAATCCTTAGTGGGAAGAGTGAAGCAGGTGGCATCATTATACCAGACCTTAAACTATACTACAGAGAAATAGTAACAAAAACACATGGTATCAGCAAAAAAACAAACTGGTAGACCAATGGTATAGAATAGAGGACACAGAGACCAACTAAAAAAACTACAATTATATTAGACAAAGATGCCAAGAACATGCATTGGAGAAAAGATAGCCTCTTCAACAAATGGTGCTGGGAAAATTGGAAATCCATTTGCAACAAAATGAGATTATACCCCTATCTCTCTCCATGCACAAAACTCAACTCAAAATGAATCAAGGACTTAGGAATACAACCTGCATCTAATAGAATAAAAAGTAGGCCTAATCTCCATCATGTGGGATTAGGCCCCAACTTCCTTAATGTGACTCCCGTGGCACAAGAATTAAAATCAATAATCAATAAATGGGATGGACTCAAACTAAAAAGCTTCTTCTCAGCAAACAAACAATCTGTGAGGTGAATAGAGAGCCTACATCTGGGGAGCAAATATTTACCCCTCACACATTAGATAGAGCACTAATCACTAGGGTATATAAAGAACTCAAAAAGTTAAACAACAAAAAAACAAATAACCCAATCAATAAATGGGCCAAGCACCTGAAGAGATGATGTACAATCAGAAGATTATATACAATCAATCAACAAATATATGAAAAAATGTTCATCATCACTAATAATTAGAGAAATGCAAATCAAAACCACTCTAAGATTTCATCTCACCCTAGCCAGGATGGCAGCTATTATGAAGACAAACACAATAAGAGTTGGCAAGGATGTGGGGGAAAAGGTATACTAACACACTGCTGGTGTGACTGCAAATTAGTAAAGCCAATGTGGAAAGCAGTATGGAGATTTCTTGGGAAATTGAGAATAGAACCACCATTTGACCCAGCTATCCCTCTCCTTGGTCTATACCTAAAGGACTTACAAGCAGCATACTACATGGACACATCAATTCACAATAGCTAATCTGTGGAACCAACCTAGATGCCCTTCAATGATGAATGGATTAAAATAAAGTGGCATATATACACAATGGAATATTACTCAGCAATAAAAGAGAATACAATCATGGCATTTGCAGGTAAATGGATGGAGTTAGAGAAGATAATGCTAAATGAAGTTAGCCAATCCCCAAAAAACAAATGCCAAATGTTTTCTTTGATATAAGGAGGCTGATTCATAGTGGGATAGGGAGTGGGAGCATAGGAGGAATAGATGAACTCTAGATAGGGCAGAGGGGTTGGAGGGGAAGGGAAAGGGCATAGGGTAATTAATGATGGTGGAATGTGATGATCACTACTATCCAAAGTACATTTATGAAGACACGAATTGGTATGAATATGCTATGTATACAACCAGAGATATGAAAAATTGTGCTCTATGTATGTAATAAGAATTGTAATGCATTCTGCTGTCATATATGAATTAAAAAAAATTACATTTAAAAAAACCCAGAAAATAGATTGTTTGCCTTGGGCAGAATGTGGAGAGGTATGTATGGGGAGTTGAAGGGTAAGAGATTTCTTTTTGAGATGACGAAAATGTTATAAAGTTATGGTGATGTTTATATAACTCTGTAAACTTACTGAAAATCATTGAAGTATACACCTTAAAGGGTGACCTTTATGGCATGTAAATTATATCTCGATAAATTAAGAGATAAGATGTATGTAAGTTAGAAGTGTACAAGTGGAGAAATCAGTGCCTACATCACTGATTCCCAAACTAGACTGCACATTAAAATCACTTGAGAATGCCCAAGTCACATCTCATAGACCTTAAATTAGAATATTGCGGGGTGGGGTGGGATATTAAAGGTCCCCAGGTGCTGGAAACTGTTGGAGTCTGTAAACAAGTCAAAATAACACTTGGCATTTTGCCAGGGGAATGTTAGAGTTCGTAAACAAGTCTGGATGGTGCCTGGCAAAATGCCAGAGGGAGTGGTTTGAGAAGTAACAAAACTGAGCCATTAAGTGTGGAGATTCCTGATTGGCTGACTGATGTATCTAGTTTATGTTAATTAGATAAGCTGTGTGGAATGTATAAATACTGCTCCTGTCCTGCAATAAACGGCTCCCACTCCTGCTGTATCAATCTACACAAGTTGCTCGTCACCCCCCAGTTATTTTGCTGCAGCCGGACTGCGGCAGGAAACCTCTGACCTAGGCCTACCCTCACAAGGATTCTGACTTAACTGGTTAGAGAAGAGCTTGGGATTTAACACTCTCCGAGTGATTCTGAGGGTCAGTGTCTGAGAACCCCTGTTGAGGGATGTTGAAGTGCCGCAGTCTGGCTGGGCACAAATCATGAGCCACTTGTAGATTCAAGCAGGAATGAACTTTATTTTTAGAACCCACACTGCACCCCGCCCACGCGAACTCTCCAGGAACTCCCCGAGAGCTCCACCGGAACTTCGGGAACTCCGCTAGCACTCAACCGGAACTCAACCCGCGAACTCCACCCACGTGAACTCTCTAGGAACTCCGCGAGAGCCCCACCATCCTAATGGCTCGCTGGCGTCACATCTCAACCACTCCCCCTGGAAAAACACCAGGCGCCATCCCGACTCGGCTGCGGCTCTCAACATCTCCCCCCTTCTGTCTAGTTAAACAACAAGCATGTGGCTTAGGGACCATGCCTGTCTTAGGTTGTCCAATACTACATATGGTCCTTACCTGTCATCAGATGAGCTGACCTCAAGGTGTCAGCCTCCTGTCTTAGGTTGGTACCATTGCAATTGGATCTTACCCGTCATTGACTACCGGCCCAGCATTTAGCCATACTTGTGGATAGTGGTTTTTACACACACTATAAACAACCTGCTACAAGCAGAAAGGGGAGGATACAAAATGCCATGATATCAAGCCATTGACAGCTCCTTTTGGAAAAATTGTACCATCGATGACACCATCAGCAAAGATACCCCAGCACTACCACAATTCGCTGCACCAACAGATAATTCATAATGCATACAAATGATACATAGTCCAGGCAAGTTTTGCAAGTAGTTCAAAGCAGAAGAATCCATTAATATGTCCTTTTCCTACCAAAGTAAATCGACTCCTTGATTGAGCATCACTTGTTGAGTTACACCATTCATTGATGCATCCGTTTATATAGTTTGTTGTGATAGCCATCACAGAAGCTGTACTTTGGTTTTATCTTTGTCTTCACCAGCACTGGGATGAAGATAGGAATTCTGGCAGTGATGGCTTAAAAAAAAATTATGTAACATTCTAGCAGGCACTAAAAGAAAGCAATTTTCTAAACAATTTAGTATCCTGAATAGAATTAGATATGATGAAAAGGAAAGGTGAATGTAAACAAACAGATATGTTAACCTCCTTTTTTGTTTGCATTTTAAAACAATCCTCAACAGCTGTTTACCCAATTTAAATTAAACCATTTAAATCACGTGAGTAATAAAAAAAATATTTGGATCCATTTTCTCATGAGCGCTCCTCATATATGATATATGGACATACGCACATACAGACATACAACACAAAACACAAGTGTGCACACATAACACAATACATACAATACATAACATAATAGCAAAGGCCTTGTAGCTTTTCACAGGTGAAATTCCCATTGCAATGCTCAAATACTCCATAGTCAAAAAATAGAACTGATCAGAAAAACATTAACTTAGGTCTGTATGAGCTCAAAAAACAAAATAGAACTTCATGATGTGGGAAAGGGCAATAATAAAATAGATATTGGAAAAAAAGCATCCTGGTTACCACCTGAGATTGACTCTTCTTTTGATATCCCATCTTTTTTCCTGTAACTTGCATATGGGTTTGAAGGTATTCCCACAAGCAAGCCCCAAGGTTTCTTGCATTTGAAATAGGCCTTAATGGTGTTCATTATTCATTAGCCTCCAGGTGTGGGAGAACCAAGGATAGCCAAGTAAGGATAGCCAAACTGGAGTTCTGGATATTAGCTGTTATGGATTTGAGCCAAATCATATTCTTTTTGGTCTGTAGAAATCGCTTTAGTTAATCTCTCTGGAATCCAAATCAGCTGCTGTTCTCCCTGTGGAAACACATAAACAGGCCCCCGACTCCAGATAATCAGTGGGTCAGGACCTTTTCATTGTCCTGTTAGAATATCCTCCCAAAGTACCTTGGGCTTATGGACATTTTTTGGACACATGTGCCTTTCCGCAGAACTAAGCCCTGATGAATCCAAATTTAAAAAGTTTAGAGTAAAAAGGGTTATTTTAAGTTTAACTTTGGGGGATATATACCCCTTTCCAATTCCCTCTTTCTGCTTTAATAAGTACATTTTAATAGTTTGATGAGCTCTTTCAACTATGCCTTGTCCCTGTGGATTGTATGGGATTCCTATTATATGAGTAATGCCAAATGATGAGCAAAATTGTTTAAAATAGGTAGAAGTATAGCCAGGGCCATTATCTGTTTTTAACTGTTTTGGAACGCCCACAGTGGCAAAATTTTGTAAGCAATGAGCTATAATATCTTTAGTTTTTTCTCCGGCATGAAGGAAGCCCATCAAAAATCTGGAAGAAGTATCAACTATAACATGCAAATATTTTAATTTTCCAAATTCTGGCAACTGTGTGACATCCATCTGCCAAATATGGTTAGGTATCAGTCCTCTAGGATTGACTCCAAGATTAATTTGTGGTAAAAAGGTCACACAATTTGACATTGTTTTATTATTTGTCTAGCTTGTTCCTTAGTTATTGTAAAATGCTTTTTTAAAGTATTTGCATTGACATGGAAGGATTTATGAAAATTTGTAGTTTCTTCTAGCGTAGAGAAAATATGTATGTCATGTGTA
>NW_026000221.1:30627436-30696004 GCF_001458135.2 Marmota marmota marmota | reverse complement strand
TTATCAAATGACACATTAGATTTGCACATGATTATTGCCCAAGTATTTAACTCATTAGCTAACTCATCAATTTGATCTATTGTATATGGAATAATAATTTTATTGGGAGAAATTCCAAACACTCCCTTTGTTGCTTTTATTCCTTTGAGTATTAATTGTCCTACAGCCTCAGGATACCTAGTAAGAATAGTGTTAGGAGAATAAGATAAATGTATCCATAATAATGGACCTTCTTGCCAAAATACTCCTGTAGGAATATTTTTTGTTGGTAGTACAATAAATAATAAAGGCAAACTTATATCAATTCTATCCAAATGCATATTTTCCATATATGTTTCAATGATTTTTAATGTCTTTCTTGCTTCAGGCGTTAACATGCGGGGTGAATTTGGATCTGATGGACCTTTTAGGATGTCAAATAAAGGTCCCAACTCTCCTGTTGGGGAAGGCCTTATCCAATTTATGTCTCCTAATAACTTTTGAAAGTCGTTAAGTGATTTGAGTTGATCGACTCGTATTTGAATTTTTGGTGGACGGACCATGGACGAGGATAATAGAACTCCTAAATAAGTAATTGGAAAATTTAATTGTACTTTATCTATTGCTATCTGTAGATTATAATTTTTTAATAAATTTGTAAGTGTGGCATAACATTCTAGCAATGTGTTTTTATCTTTGTTGAAGGTGCCTCTTCCACATAGGCTCCAGGGATCCTCACAGATCAGTGTCAGTGCAGTGTGGGAAACTCAGTTAAGTTCAAGGTGTGGGCCTGATGGTTTTAAAAGTTATCCAATTCCCTGGACCATGACTGACTTGGGAATGAGTGTGTGACCTACAAGGAGAATATTGCCAAAGACTCTGGGGGAAAGATTTTTCTTGCTCTCAAGAGAGAACAAGAAGCCAGATTCTCCCTCCTGTTCAATGTGACTGAAAGAACTTGTAGCACAGTTGACACTGATGGCAAAAATAGATGTTGGGATGAAGCCAAACTGTGGATGCAGAGAGATAGAAAAAATATGGATCCGTGATGCCATGATCAAAGTGCTCATCAACCACCCCTGAAAGCCTCGCTGCCTCTGAGCTGCCTGGCCTGTGAGCCAACAGATTTCCATCTTACTTAAGCCACTTTGACGTGAGTTTTCCATTATGGCCCTAAACTGACACAGGTAAAAGGTGTCTGGGGGAGTTAAACAGTAGAGCCAAGTGAGAATGAAGGATGCAAAGGATCCAGCCCTGTTAAAATCTGATTGAAGCTATTTGGGCACGTGCAAGGCCTGAGACAGAAATACACTTGGAACATTCATACCGGGAAAATGTCATGGCGGGGAGTTCCACCAGGAGCTGGACCAACAAATAGCAAGAGCAGGGAAATATCTGACACATGAAAGAGTGGAAAGGCAGCTCAAATGAGTCCATCAACATTATTCTGGAGCACTTTACTTGAAACAGAGGAAAGCAAGAAAAGTCCGGAGAGCAGCCTTTTCCTTGGATTGCAAATAACCTCATTGGAAGGGGGAACAGCATGCTGCACATTACAAGGAACTTCACTGCCATGATATTTGACCCTCAGTGTATTCAAGTGGTATCATGTTCAGGTTTATTAAATCAAGAACAGGTGTGTGTGTGAGTGTGTGAGTGTGTGTGTGAGTGTGTGAGTGTGTGTGTGTGTATAGACAGCTGGTGATTTTGCTAAACTAAAAATGGCAGAAATCTTGTAGAACCTAAAGAACATTAAAATTGAAAGTCTGTTCTCTGAGAGCATCCATAAGCTGCAAGTTTAATGTTCATGCCTGCATTCCTAAGTGCTTTCCTTTCATCTAAAAAGCATCAAGAAGAGAGAGAGTATGGTCTTTAAAAATAAGAAAAATAAAAATTTAAAAGGTCATTTCTCAAAATAGCCTTGAATATTTCATAGCTTTAAAGTTAGGGAGCAGCCTCAAAGGAAAGCTTAGCACCATCTGCCTCTTGTCTTAGCTTTCAGCTTTGGTTTCTCTGGGGGCAGACTTTATTAAATAAACAGCAAAGAAGTTGGGTTATTGAGCGGTTTCAAAACTCTTGCATCTTTGAAGAGGCTACACCTTCACACCACTCTGGGATATAAAATGCAGAGGCACTTCGTGGGGAGTCCCCAGAGTACACAAGCAAGAAGGGTAATCATTGAAAGTGATTAGGGCTCCTGGATCCCGTGTCCCAGCTGACTAGAATTTGATCTGAGTCAAGCCATTGAACCTCTCTGAGATCAGTTTCCTGGTCAGTAGAGTTGAGATGAAGCTGTCACTGTGTTCCTTCCCATGGGAATTCAAGGCACAAAGGGACTGTGAAACACACAGGAAGCTGCCCTTCTGGAAGGAGCTGTTTAGTGAAGGACCCAGAGACTGGAACAAAGAGCTTCAGGAACGGGGAAGGTGGGGTTGGGGTGGGGGGCGGAAGTGGAGGATTCTTTCCAAATGTTAACAAGAGACAAATAGATTTAGTCCATCTCCTTCGTGGGAACCCTCCAACATTAATCAGATGATTTCTGTAAGTAATAAGATAACTAAGTTTCAGCATAGGTCAAAGCTTATCAGCAAATTTAATTGTTTTAATGGAGTCAACAGCCTCTCATCTCATTTTGTAAGATAATGCTTTTGTCCTGGTCACTGGCATGCCTGGATCCTGGGAAATGCCTTAGAAAAGCAAGCTGAGCCCACTGGTCACTGGTCCTTACCACCGCAGACATGGTCCCCAAGTTACCTCAAATGCTCCCCTGCAACTCCCGCTGAAAGTAAAATAGCATTTTAATAACCTCCACAGCCCGCCCTTGTCTCCTCCCTCCAGAATGTTCACTAAAGGCCTCCACAAGAAATGGAAATCACCTCTAATGCTCTTTCCTTCAGCTCCGGCAGAGCCAGGACTGCGCACCGTTGGTGGAAGTGCAATGCTGATCGGAAAGCCAGCTTTTTGACTGACGTTATCTCCTCCTGGGCAGAAACCAATTTCAGCTAGAACTTTGTAATTTGGAACTCAAGGATATAAGATGCATTCAGGGAATCATTTTCCCTCTACAAATTACAGGTTTGTCATTTAAGAAGTTTAATATATATCACTGAAAGGACCTGCTTCTGCCTTTTTTTTTTTCTTTCATTCTGAAAACTGCCATATTGGTGCTCTCAGAACAGAACCTTAGAAATGAGAATAATGGTCTGTACTTCAGACAAAGAAATCCATTGTTCTCTACCAGAGGCAGAAGAATAATACCAGACAACAAATATTTATTCAGCAAGCTCTTGAAGTGCTTAGGCAGAGTGGCAGACCTAAATGTCTGGTACATAGCAGGTGTTCAATAAGTATGTGAAGGAAAGAAGGGAGGGATGG
The DNA here is from genome assembly GCF_001458135.2 of Marmota marmota marmota. Taxonomy (NCBI): domain Eukaryota; kingdom Metazoa; phylum Chordata; class Mammalia; order Rodentia; family Sciuridae; genus Marmota; species Marmota marmota. The sequence continues at coordinate 30,692,650 of NW_026000221.1, read as the reverse complement.
AAGCAGAGGCAAAGACTATGGCAGAAACTTCAAATCACTGTAGATCATCTTATTCAAATACCAACACATCTAACAACCCAGTAGATTATCAAAAAGTTCCCACAATGCACTGGGACAGAGGCAGTAATCTTCAGAGAGGAGAGGACAAGTTCCAAATGTCTAGAATGAGACTCAGTTCAAAGACCAGACTCTTGGGTCAGAGCCATACTGCACCCAGATCCCTTTCCTACCCGTAGTGTGACAACAGGCAAAATACTTCATCTCTCTGAACCTCAGTCTCCTCATTTAAAAACAAAGTTGCTGAGGTTGGTAGCAGTATCCTGTAATACCAGCTATTGGGGAGGCTGAGGCTAGAGCATCATAAATTTTAGGTCAGGCTTAGCAACTTAGTAAGACCCTACCTCAAAATAAAAAGTAAAAAGGGCTGGAGATGTAGCTCAGTAGTAGAGTGCCTCTGGATTCAATCCTCAGTACCAAAATAAATAAATAAAACAGAACTTATTCCTATGTTGGATACTGTTAGTTTATTAGATGTTCATTCCATGACCCCTTTCTCTCTGGTCTTTCTCAACTTTAAGGAAATGAAAACTCTGTATTCCACTCCCAAAGTATACATTGAGAGGAGTCAACCACAGGCTTAAGGAAAGCTGTTGCCCTTCAGACAAAGAGAAGATATTTGATCTCTCTAAACAAAAAAGTCTTCTCCTCCCTGAAACTCTAATTTGCTAAGCCCAGGGCTGGGAGTGTGGCCTGTCTTCATGCAAGACTCTATCTGGAATCAGACATGGCCTAACCTACACTGAGCAGTAAATCTGTTTCAGTCACCTTTAAATACAAAGGCCAAAAAGTAATTCTCTGTGGTGAGCTTTGAAGAGGTAGTTGGGAAGAACTATAAGAAAGTGATTATTGACAAAGTGGAAAATAATGAGAGCGAAGGGAATTTGAAGAGCAAATTTTCAAAAGGGGAAATAAAACAATGTGTCCAACCCTGTACCACAACATAGCCATGTGTTAGAAAGAAAAACAAAAGCCTGGCTGCATTTATTTATTGGGTTTTTTTGTTTGTTTGTTTGTTTGTTTGGGTTTTTTTCTTTTTTGCTTTTAATTTTGAATCCACACTCTCTCAAGGACCTATAAGCATGTGCTCATGATTAAAAATACACAGTATTTTTACTTAGCTGCCATAAAACAGCAGTGGCAAAATTATATGTGAGTTCCCCTGAAATATAGCTGGTTCATTTGGCTCTGCTTTCAGCCAACTCTCAAAGAATTGATGAAAATAAAAGTGGACAATTCCTCCACTGGATCCCCTGCTAGGATAGAGCTTAGTCCCTATCCCCTATCAGTGCCCTCCAAGCTGGCATCTCTTACCCAGAACATTTGCAGACAGATCTCCAACCTCCACAGTCAATGACTCATGTCTTGGGCTGAACTGTGAGCCATGATTCAGAACTAAAGGAATAAGAATGAGCCCTTCACAGTTTATAAAAAGCTTTTGACAGAAACTGTCTCACCTGTTTGGTAAAGTGCACTCTCAATTTGAAGTTGTATGCTTGTTTTATTAGCATCAAGTGTTCATTCTAACCCCCAAAGATAAGCAAATGCTTCAATAGTAAGTCACAGTATAACATTTACCCTAAGCAGCTTTTACAACAATTAAACACGTGTGTTAGGTTAAAAAAAAAATCCTTAAGAAGGCTTAATATGAAAAAAAAAACAACACAGCACAAAAACTCTTTTGTTAGTATCCATAATAAATCTACACTTTTATTCCAATGAAAATTGTCCATATGCAGAGCAATGGTTTAAATTAAGACTAGATTGGTTAGCCTTCTGACACCTCTGGTTCTTACAAGCTTTTTTAATCCCTTCACTTTGAAGTTGGGTTGCCACAGTGAGGTGTATAGCGTTGTTCTGCATAATCCAGTTGCTTTTTATTGTACGGCTTTCATAATAACCCATTTATCAAATTATTCTTTAGAGAATTGGAGTGGCGTACATCAAACCCACTTGGAGCTCCACGACACTCTTAAGCCCCCAATGACAGCACTACCCAAATACAAACTAGATTATCAAGTACTTTCCATAACATGTAAACGCCTCGCTCTCATAAACTCTGACAGTATGTCGATTAAGATTAAAAAGAGACATTTGTTTGTAGGAACTGCATGAGGGCCTGGAAGTGACGATCCTTCCATCAAGCAATCCTGCAACTCTCAACCAGCAGTCAGTGTTGGCCCAAGATGTTTGTACCAACTGGGCTCCAGGAGTTCACCATGGCATCCTGTCTGCAGCAGACATCCTTCTTTTTCACTGGTGCCCATTATCCCAAATATGTAATAGGCCAAAAATTGCCAGGGAGCTATGCTCTCTAGGAATAACTCAACCAACAGCTAATGGAAGCTAGTTATTCCCTCAGTCACTGAGCAGAATAACTCGGAGGTGGAAGTTCTTCCCTGTCTCCTAGAGCTCCCAGCAAGATTTACCTCTGGTTGCCCACAGCGGTAATTCACAGATCACCCACCCTTTGTTGACTGTCTTCCCTTCCTTAATTCACTTCCATTCTCCCTGATGGGTGCTTCCTGGGTTCACTCCCCCCTCCAAAAAAAAAAACCCACTGTACTTGAACCCTTGCCTCACTCAGGGTTCACTTTGAGTGGAATCCCCAATAAGACGCCTCTTTCCATGCTGGGTTTAAAGTGAAATACATATCCCCCAGACTGAGAGGGAATGCCCAGTGACATCTGCTTTTTCAGAGGCTCTGATCTGAGCTGTGACCATTGTGAATATGCATAATCTTATCTTACAGGTGAAATCAAAGGTCAGAGGAAGACTTTGTCCCCACAGCAATAGTCACTCTATCCTGATTCAATGAGCCACGTTGTGTGCTCCAAGGAGTAGAGCTGAATGAATGGGAGGGGAAGGGTGGTGTGTTTTTCTCTTTCTACAAGCAGCGGTCCCTCTGGTTATTGTTCTTTTGTCATCCTCTGTAGGCTTAGAGAGAAAAAAATCAGAAAGCCAAAGAGAGGATCTTGCAATCACAGAGCTGTGAGCTGTGACGGAACTGTAAAGCTCCCATGAGCCTGTGTGTGAAAATAAAAGAAAGCTGCATCCTTGATGGTGACAGGAACACCAGCATCTTTAGTTAGTATCCCCAGAAAACTCAGTCTCCATAATTCTCTTTTTGTGAGAAGATAAATAGCATTCTTATTTCGTGAATTTTAACCTGACGTTTTGTATTTGACAATGCCGCATCAATATCAATCCAGTAAGCATTCATCACCTCTCCATTATGTGGACCGCCCTGTGCTGAGATTGAGGACTTGGGATAAACAACACAGTGTGCAGGAGACAGACACATATATAGATAATATGGCATGAATTGACATGCTCTATAGTGATAAAAGCAATGTACCCAGGGGTTACTGATTCAGCCAATTAGATCAGGAGTGGCTTCCGGAAGTAAGTGACACCAAGACTGAGTCTTGAGTTTGGGCAGCATTAGCAGATTTAGGAGCACAAGGAGAGAACATTCCTGACAAAGGGAACGGGATGAGAAAGGAAGCTAAGCAAGAAAAAAGATTTCAGCTTTGAAGGAAAGTTGCTCCTTCCCCCAGACCCATACTGGGGATTGATCTCAGGAAGCTGTACCACTAAGCTGCATCTCTGACTCTTTTGATTGATTGATTGATTGATGGATACCAGGGATTGAACAGGGGCACTTAACCACTGAACCACATACCCAGCCCCTTTTTTCCCCCCAGGGATTTTTTTTTTAATATGATTATTTCTTACAGGGACTCTCACTCTGCCAAAGAGATGGTTTGAAAGATGGGTACTTAAGCATAGGTACACTGCATTCTGACTTGATTTACTGAAGTAATTCTTTCTATATCCATTCCTTTTTATTTTTTATTTTGAGATGGAGTCTTACTGAGTTGTTTAGGGCCTCACTAAGTTTAGGAGTCTGGCTTTGAACTTGTGATCCTCCTGCCTCCGCCTCCTGAGTTGCTGGGATCACAGGTGTGTGCCATGGCATCCAGCTAAAATGTTGGTTTTTGTTTTTGTTTTAATATAAACACTGATGCTGCTGATATTTCCACATAAGTCCATTAAAAGTTACCATGTCTTTTTTTTAATTAACAAGTAATAGTACTCAATAAACAAATTTGATGCTCTATTCTTGAATCTCAACCTCCTGGGGTTGAGAGATGCAGTATTGTGGGTCAGGGGGTGAGAGTATCAGGAAGTAAGGGCTGAGGGAAGCAAGGGTGAGGAGAGATAAGGAATCCTGTGCAGGAAGGGTGCCTCAGAACACGTTCTTCCTGTTTTCTTTGTTATTTTTTGCTTTGTTTATTTTGGGTGCTCAGGATTGAACCCAGGGCTTTGCACATGCTAGGCAAGTGCTTTACTTCTGAGCCCTTTATTTTATTTTATTATTATTATTATTATTATTTTAATTTTCAGATGTGTTCTCACTAGATTGCACAGGCTGAACTAGAACTTGCGATGCTCCTGCTTCAGCCTCCTGAGCTGCTGAGAATACAGGTCTGGCCTGGCAATATTCACATTTTCTTAATACAATGATTTAGTTTGGGAACCATCACAAAATGTCCCTGAATTATAAGAATTTGGGAAACCTACTGAAAATAGTTGTCACATTGCCCTGTGTCATCCATGATGTCTCCTCATACTTACTTCATTCAGGTAAGAGGCAGAGAGTCAGACATTTGTCACATAAAGTTGTGGCCCTTTGTGAGCAACAAATCGGACTGCCTAGGGCTCGCCACTAAATTCCCCTTACTACCTCCAAATCACCACGGGATGCTGAACAAATGAGGTGACCTCTGACCTGCTCTTCTTGGATCTTATCATGGTGATTTAGTGTTATTAGAAAATTAAGTAAACCAGAGCTCTGAGACATTTCAGAAGAAAGATATAGGAAAATGAAATCTGAATAAAATTAATTAGCTCCAAGTCAGTATGATTTCCTGACAGCAACAATAAGGAGACTTGCTAAAAATAATCACTAAAATGTCTACAGAGACTTCTTTAGGTTTTTGGGCCTCCTCACTAAAAGTTTAAGATCTACTAACAAAGATCCCCTCCCAAGGCCATAAATCGTATTCCCCTTTTGGAGAGAACACAGCCTCTGGAATCACAAGAGAAGTAAGATTCTGCCCCAAAATCAAAAACATTTTGATTCCTATGAAAAACATCTGTTTGCTTTTTACGGCTGGTTTTATAGAAAATAGAGATATTAATAAGTATTCCATATTTTTAAAAAAACAACTGTAATTTTGTTGACTTTGTCCATGAATAATAAGATATGAAAAATGAATAGATGGTATAAATATTGAAAATATAAATGCCAGCATTTAAATAAGAATCATTAATCAAAAAAATTGAAGACTGGTGCCATGGCACACACCTATAATCCCAGCAACTAGGGAGGCTGAGACGGGAGGATTGCAAGCTCAAAGCCAGCCTCAGCAAAAGCAAGGCACTAAACAACTCAGTGAGACCCTGTCTCTAAATAAAATACAAAATAGGACTAGGGATGGGCTCAGTGGCCAAGTGCCCACAAGTTCAATCTCTACTAGCCCTTGCCCCCGCCTAAAAAAAAAAAAAAAAAAAGTGAGTAGAGCAAAGGGAGGGATTTCTTTTTTTAAGTAAAAAGACATTATCCTTAACCTCAAAAATGCTTCCAGTGTTTGTGGAGACGGACTATCACAGCAAATAATCCAAAATTTCACATTACATAATGTGACATGGACTGGAAGTCTGGACCTGGGTAAGAGAGGACAGAATGGTGAGAGTGGACGTATCTGGGAGGAGCTAGGTGTTGGTGTTTATAAACAGAGTACTTTACAGAGACAAGTAACTTCCATGTTCTATGATCACCTTGGACCCTCTGTGACAAGAAACCAAGGAGTCCTCTGTTCTACAGGAAGCTAAGAGAGGCCTTTGGCTGCCCAGCATAAATAGCAGTTCTGGAATTTGACAGCTTCTCCCAGAAGCTGTGAAACAGTGCCCCAAGGGTAATGCCCCTCTGCTCCTGTCACCTGGCACAGTGAATACTCCTGCTTTGTCTTAAAGGAGTAGACAGATACTTAAAGGAGTGAGCAGACACTCAAAAGAATGAATGGCCTCTGGTTCTCTATCCCTCTGTGTATTCCTTAATCCCCTGATCCCCAGTTTCTAATCATTCAGTAACCTAGATGATAGAGCAATCTCCTAACAATGAGTGCTGCAAAGAAAATCTTTCTTTTCCCAGCAGGAAAAAGGGCTGTCAGGGTCTGAGTCTGAAATCTACTTTGTGAAAATTCACAAATGAAATGCTTGTTTCATTTGCATCTTTTGAAAAGGTCTGTGAACACTCATTTGGCCTAGGTTTATACTGAAGATGCCTTTAGACTTCAATATTTACAACATAAAATGAGTTTATTTTTCTTTGATAGACTTTGATTATTTCAATTTCCTGAGTCCAATTAAGCACTTTCATTTTGTTCCCTTCTACATGTGCACACATATGCATGCCTGTGCACAAATGTGCATGCAAATACACATGTGAGTGCTTGCACATGCAAATGCACACACAGAGTTACATTCTCATGCATTCACACATATACAAATGCATATTTACATACACATATGCCCACATATGCACTCACTTAGATAGCTCATGCACAAACTGATCCAATCAAAATCAAGAGGGTAAAAGGAATTGGGTTCTACCACCTGCTATGCTTGAATTTTTAGCTATTTAATTCTAACTCTTAATTCACCTTTGCTGTTCTTCTGATGTTTCTCTTTTAGATACTCAACTTTGGTGAATCGTAGTATTACAGGATTCTGTATTGTGGCAATAACCCAAAGCACAAATCCTCTCCCACAGTAACTGAGCGAAGATGTTCAGACTCTCACAAATGCTTCAGTGACCAGGAATTTACTTTTTCTAAAATAGTCTTATTCTTTTTCCCACAGGTCCTGACTACAAACTAATGAGGTCTTTAACATTCTAGTTCTGGTCCTGCTTTTACCCTCTAGATGACCTTGAACACATTATTCTTGTTCTGTGTGTCTCTTGAGGTACTTGGAGCAATTGGCCTTGAAGGTTCAACCAAGATGCTTTAATAATTCAGAATTTGTTTAAACTATCTTGTTTTGAGCCTTTGAGTGTCTATCTCCTGGTCCAAGGTCTGACCACCAGGTTTATACCTTCCTTCTCATGCAAGTGAATAATGGCTCCTGTGCTCCCTGCAGGGCTCTGTACCCTGTACCTCTTGTGCCTGCCTTACATTCACATGGTTCATCTTTTACTCCATCCATTGCTGTGGCAACCAGCTTACAAATGTGTAGCCTGACACTTTCTTCCCTCAACTGCACTATGTTCCTCTCACTTTCTAGAAATTTTTCACCTTCTGATGCTTCACTGTGGGGCCTGCAAAAATCTATGCAGGCCATCCAGGACTAGGGTGCCAATCATCTGGGTTCTTCCAGGATTGAGGAGATTTCCAGGATGCAGGATTTTGCATTTGAAAAGCAGGACAGTTCCAGGAAAAAACTGGGACAAACTGGTTACCCTAACATATGGAGCAACCCTCAAAAATGGGGCACTCAGGAGTTGGCAGATGAATGCTCCCTTCTTACAGCCCTCAACTTCTGAGGTACTTTCTATATATATAGCTCCTCAGAGAGTTGCCCACAGTGGTGATCAATTTGAGAATTTCCCAATTTGACACATAATTTCCTTCTTCCCTGTCTCACACTTTTCAATGCCCCCAAGCTTATTCCTGGGGTCACTTCCCACAATAAATGGGTAATTTATAAGCCTTCATCCCAGGCTTTGCACTGGGAAGGGACCCCATGCTCAGTTATCTGGGAAATTTGGTTAATGAAAATGTCACAGGGTTGCACCTTGAGACACCAGACTTCCCTTTCCAAGACAGCAATAGTAGCATTTTATTAGGGTGAAGGCCACCAAAAAGGTTCTTGATTTCTCTACAGCTTCTTGGTATTCCTTGTTTGCACTCCAACCCCACCAAGCGTCTGTGGCAAATCATTTCTATAGTTGTTGGTTCATTTCCTCAAAATATGGGATTTGGGGGCTACATCTGAGAACCACACAGGGGATCTTGTTTCTGATCAAAATCAAATCAAAACACGTCCTGTGGCGACAGAGCAGGCATGTTATTTCCTGACAATATTTCTCCCAACCGAATTCAATTTCAGCAAATGAAATTCAAGTAGATGTAGGTGCAAGAACTGAGAACTGAGAATAACCTGCCTTGTATGCCTCAATAACAAACAAGCAAACAAAAATATTATCCATAAAAAAGTAACAAAAACTCACTACATTCTCACACATATTCTGAAACAAATTAAGCTTTTCTGATGTCAGGGCAGGGAAACAAGGTAGTTGAATATTTCTCAAATATTCATTGCTGTGGTTCCTTCTGCAATTTATATAGTTCATATCATCTTACTTAATTCTTTCAAACAGTTCCTTAGGATACATTTACCCTTGTTATTCCCATTTCATGGTTGGAGAAGTTGAGACACAAAAGATAGTTGACTTGACCAGAGACACAGCTAGTCATTTGCAGAGCAGGATTTCAAAGCCAGGCCAGTCTAGCTCCAAAATGACATTCCTAACACCATTACATTACCCTGTCTCTCTAGAGAGACCAGACAGGGTCATCCCTTCATGGTGCCCCTTCCCCACAACACTTTCTTCCTCTGTGTCATTGCTCAGACTCTTCCCTCTATTATTGTCAGGGTGTCCAGTTGGGGTCCAGGTCCTGGGTGTCCCAAACAAAGAATTGAGCAAGACACACAGGCAAAGTACAGATTTATTGAAGGTGAAGGTGAAAGTAACACTCAGTAAGGTGGAGCAGAGTGGGCCAAGCAAGAGAGAGGCTCAAGGCCACAATGTCTGGAAATTAGTGTCATGCGGTGAACTGTGAGGCATTCTCTTCCCTATTGGGACCTAATTATAAAAATCTACCCCCTTTGACCCTATTGGTTACCATATGATTCTTGAATAAAATATTGTCCAATTTTTCCCCATTATTAATTGGATTATTATTTAGATTACTTTAGATCCCCCCATTATTAATTAGGTTACTTTAGAAAACCTAATTAGAATACTGCCCACTTTACCCCCATTGGCCATTTTAAAATACAAACCTGTGGTGGGAGTTGTCATGGTGATAAGTCCTCAGTGGCAAGAGTTGTCATGGTAATGGGATTTATCATAAATGAGGATATGATTCGTCTCCCTGTCTTGTCTTCCAGTAGCATCCTTCTTACTCCTTGCCTCCACCACCTTGGATACTCTAAACTTCTACCTAACACCTCTACCAACAATTCCCTTACCTATTCACCGCCTCCCGGCTCCACCAACAGGAGTACTACCAGTTCTTCTAGGTTCAGATGGTATCTCACCTCCTACAGCATTCCTAAGCCACGTGCTAGACAGTACCACTTCCTCCAGTAAGTTATCACAATTATTTACTATAGATGTTCATGTAAATGCACATTTCAAACATTGAATGCATATTATGTACCAGGCCCTACACTAAGCATTTTACATACATTATTGCTTTATCAACTATCTCAACTTACTTTGATTTCCCTTATTTCATAGCTGAGAACAAAACACAGAAAGGTCAGATATGATAAGATTGCTCTTTCACTCACTTTCAAACTCCAGGTTAGAGAAAGGAATTTCCAAAATGACCTAGGCATCCAAAGCAGTGGTTAGGGGTCAGAGATCAGCTGCAACCCAATTAGCTTTCAGATAAGTTCCATTTCCAAAGATGCTCCCTGATCCCTTTGCACTGCAAACTATCCTCCTGGATCTTCCTCCCCTGGTGTCTATCTTCTGCTTTTACTCAATAGACATGTACTGACTGTCTACTATATTCCAGGCATTGTCTCAGGTACCTAGAAGTTGCCTCATATGGAGGGGCAAACATGATAAATAAGTGTAAATGTACTTATTATAAGTGACACTTCCTTTTCTTTTATCAGTAGCTGGTTGCTTAAGTCTTCTTTGCTTAAGAAAAATTATCCTGAACTTGATAAGGGACATCTGACTATTTTCACAGTTGGTATTTTACAGTTTTATAAAACTATTAAGGTATAATAAATAATTTTCTATCCAGAAATTTCAAAGGTTGGGGTTTTATTGCCCTACAGGACATTAACTAACTTTGATCTAGTTGAGTAATCTTAGCATTTCTTTATTACCCACTGACTGTAAAATCCCAGTTTCTGATACCCTTTTTTTGAACTTGTGTAATCAATGAGTTAAAATAATAACACATGCATACTATGATCACATGAGAATTGTGGGGTTTAAAAAAATTTTTTTAGTTGTAGATGGACACAATATCTTTATTTATTTATTTTTATGTGGTGCTGAGGTTTGAACCCAGTACCTCACATGTGCAAAGGCAAGTGCTCTACCACTGAGCCACATCCACAGCCCAAGAACTGTGTTTTTAATGTGTTTGAAATTCTTTAACAATCACATTCAGATAATTAAATGGTTAATACAGTCTAGAATGGTTATTCAGGAAAGGCCTCTGAGAGGAGGTAGACATGTGAGCTAAGGGACAAAAAGAACTGGTCATGCAAAAATGAGAAGAAAGTCACAAGAAGTAGAAACAACAGCTGAGCAAAAGACTAAGTAAGTTGCCTTGGTTGGTGGTGTACTGAGAAGCATTTAGCAACTGGCTGATTTGGGGGAGCTCTAATTTATAACATTTGCCGATTTTTGCACTATAAATAATTTTTGCACTCCAAGTGATGAGCAATGAACCAAAACACACTGGTGCCAGCACACCACTGGGCCTTTTCCAGAAAAAGAAATAAGTCCAGAAAAGCAGAGGAAACCAAGGAGAGAGATTGAAGAAGTAGGCAAGAGGCAAATCTTGGAAGAAGATCTTGGAAGAAGTTCAGATTGTATTTCAACTAAGGTAGGAAGCCATCTGAATGATTTTAAACCATGAGAGTGACACTTTCTTTTCCTTTATACTTTCCCAATGTTCCTCTCAAAAGGAAGAAGGAGAAGAAAAACGAGTATCATAACTATTTCTCCTACATTCTGCATTAGTAATGAACATAACCTTCTTATCTCACCTCCTATCTTTGATGACTTATCAGTAAATGCCATTTACACAATTTTCTTAATTTCCTCTTTCTAGTAAGCCTTCAATTTTATTTTATTTTTTGGAATAAGGCTAGTAAATTCACTCTTTAAAGATTTTACAGAAAAAGAACTGTTTGTAAGGTGGTTTGAAAATGTAATGGTATTTCAAACTGATCAACATTGCCACAGAGGTAGTTTAGTACCTTTTAAAGACCGCTTAAAGTTGCTGTCAGCAACAACTGGTTGACTGGTTGACTGCCTGATCACTGAAGCTGCTGGAAGAGAAACTTGACTGTCATTGTTGGTTAATTGACCTGCTGCCAAAAAAAAAAAGTGACTTAACCAATCTCAGTCCCATAGCCAAGGGAATGTATTAGGAAGGGAGAACCTGTTGGAAAATCTGTGGAAGATTTCTTTTGCCTCCATGTCTCATCTCACTTGATCTGATGGCTTATGGGTTCAGGGAGTAGAGAGCCTACGGAACAGCTATATCTTTTCTTTTGAGTATCATTCTAAATTAGGGTCTAGAACTGCAGCTTTTAAAAATGCCCTTTTCCAGGTTGCCTATCATTTCTGTTCTGAAAGCTCTTCAGAAAAGGAACTACACATTATTTATTTCTGTATCTTCCACAGTGCTTAAGAATGTCTGGTAAATAATAGGTGATCATTAAATGTCCATTCACTAGCAGGCAAGTTGTACTAGATATTTCCTTAATTGCCAGGGACTCAGAGTTATACAATCATCAAATGAACAGAAAAAAAGTGAGAGAGAGGTGGGCAGAGAAAAATGGAGATGGGGGATATTGGGGAAAAGAGTTACAGAACAGAAACAGTGACAAGAGAGACAGAGAAATGAAGAGACAGATTTTAGGAAGGTAGAATTACACCCTGAGAGTTCTGTAAAGAATTCGACATGGTTAACAGGTTCACAAAGAGATAATCAGGAAACAGAGCCAAAGATAGATATATAGAAAAAGTAAGTACTAAAATATGAGTTAATTAAAAGGTTATGACTATGGTAAAGGAATAATAATGGCTGCTCTGAAATTTTTACAGGATAACATCATCTTAGCTGTGCTTAATGGTGTAGAAACTCAACAGCCTAAATCATGTGTAGGAGGAACTGCAGAATGATTTTCTGATGAGCTTCTAGGTCCTGCTTGCACACCTTGGGCAGCTTCAGGATGGCCATCACCCAACACAGAATCTGAGGACACAAAGTGCCATCACTTTGTGATAGCCATTGAAGCTGCTGGAAGGGAAAGATGCTGAGTAGGTTTATAGGGAGACCAGATACTAAGTGGTTACAGAAGGGTCCACATGGTGGTCATTGCCCCAGTTCCTGAATTTACTTAGACAGTGGCTGCAGAACCTTCCAATTGGCTTCTTGACATATAAATTAAAGTTATTAAGCAGGAAAGACTTCAGTGGACCTGAAGTTTCCCCTCACCACCTCCCAAATGCCTGACCAAAATAATAAATAAAAAACAACATGTTATATCCTGAAAAGAGTAGAGATGGTGCCCCTTTCAAAGACCTAAAGATGCAGTAGTGACCTCCATTTAAATCATAAGTCTGGCCCCTGCAAAAACAAGCCGGGTTATAGCAGACAACAACCAACTACTACAAATTTAACCAAGTAGTAGCCTTAGTTACAGCTATGCCAGATGTGGCATCTTTAGTATAACATATTAATATATCACATATGTAGAATGCAGCTACTCATTTGGAAAATGCATTATGTCAATGCCCATGATGAGGAAGATTCAAAAAAAGTTATCATTCTTACGTATAGACAACAATAAACATTCACAGGCAGGGTTGTGTTAATCCTGTTCTCTGTTAGCAATATAGTCTAAAGGAACATACCACAGAACATCACATTTGCTCACTATTTTGTTGACATCATGTTATTTGAACCTCATAGGCAAGCAGGACAAGTATTCTGGATGCCTCATTAAAATAAAAGATAAAAAGTGGGATATAAACATAAAAAAATTCAGGATTCTGCCATTTTGGTAAAGTTGTTTTGGGGACCAATGGCCTGGGGAAGGCTGGGACATGATTTTAAAAGTAAACGACAAATGCTTGGCCTGGTGTCACACACTTGTAATCCCAGAGACTTAGGAGGCTGAGGCAGAAGGATCACAAGTTCAAAGCCAGCCTCAGCAACATGGTGAAGCTCTAAGTAGCAAGAACCTAACTCAAAAATCTTTAAAATAATTAAAAAGGGCTGAGAGGTTGCTCAGTGGTTAAGCACCCCTATATTCAATCCCCAGTATCCTCATTCTCCAAAAGGACAAGTTATTGAAGTCATTAACAAGTCATTGCTCATTAGCATACACTACCACTAAGTATGATAATTGGAGTTCTCTTCAGTTTTTGGAGCAACATAAAACATACTTGAGAATATTTTGACCCATTTACTAGGTCACATGGAAGTTTACTAGCTTAGAGTGGGCCCAAAGCAATAAAGGGCTAGACTGTAGAGCAAATAACCCTGATGCAATCACATAACCTGGTAGAATCCATGGTACCAAAGGTATCTGTGATAGGGAAAGATGTGTGGATTTGCAACGCCTAATTTGTAGTTCTAGAGCACGTGCATACCATTTATAGCAGAAAAGTCACAGGCCATTCAAAAAGAGTTCCTGACATCCTACTAGGCCCTGGTAGCCCGGATCTCTAAGCATGGGGCATCAAAAGACCTTATAACTGAAATATCCCATCATATGCTGGACTGTCAGGCTCATCAAGTCCTAAGTTGGGAGCCCAGCATCAGTTTATCACAAGATCCTGACTGGTTAAGGGCTTGGAAGGAGAAATTTAGGAAGATCAGGGATAAGGAACTCTGGGGAGAGATATATGAATGAATATGAGCCTGGAGTATGAGGATGTTAGTGATGTAAGTAAACCCACACCAGGAAGCACACCACTGCAGAAGAGACACCAAAGAACCAAGTGAGCTGGATGATCTGGACAGTAAAATATCAGCCACCTTCTGGCCTCGGCCAACCCTGTGCTTGGGCAATGGGTTCATGAGTGGTAGTGATGGAGGCAGAGAAGGTGGCAAAGATGGAGGTTACACATGACCCAATAGTATGGCTCTCTTCCCAAGGCTGATCTAGTTATCACCACTGAAGGCTATCTACCTGCCAGCTAGGAAGCTAGCATTGAATACACTGAACTCTTCTATGGGACAATGATTTATCTTGACTAGAAATGACATGTGTTTTGGATATAATTTTGCCTTTCCTGTCCAGAAGACCTCAGCTAACATTACAATCCAAGGATTCCTCGAGTTTCTGATCTACTTCTAATGTGTCTGACATGAGATTCCATATATAATCACCTCAGACCAAAGGACACATTTTGTAGCAAAGAAGGTAGAGCCGTGAGCATATGACCATGTCATCTACTGGTCCTACCACTTGCCACACCATCCAGAAGCTTCTGAGTAACAGAACAAAGGAATGGTCTCCTGAAGACAAAGCAGAGGACACAGCCTAAGCTGGTGACACCCTGCAAAGAGCATGCCATCTTTTAAAATATAATACACATTTTAAACGAGCAGTCATCATACGATGCTAGGTCCCCAAAAGATGAAATACATGGGTCAGGAAAGTGGAAGTCAGGGTACAATGCTCACAATCACACACAGTGACCAATTTGGGGAGTTTGTGCTTCCATTTACACAACTTTAGGCTCTATGAGTTTAGAGTTTCCTGTTTTCTGTAGCGGACACAGTTGGTGTCCGTCTAAACTCAAAGATACCACCTGATTCCTTTGAATTCCTCCTGCCAGGAGGCCATTATCACAGAAGCAGTTACCATGATGACAAGGGTGATTGGCTCTGTCCATCATGAGAAGGAAGTATTCCTACTACCTAATACTGTCAAGGAGGAATATCTTTTACATCCAAATGATCACTAAGGCATCAGCTGCTACTTCCACGCCTAGTTTTAATTGTAAATAGGCAAGTATGCTAACCACGATCTCTTAAAAGCATAGGAACTATGTCTCAGACCCCTAACAAATGAGATTCTGGGTAATCCTGCCCTCAACTTTGCCAGGCAAGTCAATTAAAACAGTGGAAGCGCCAGTCTAGCTAAGAGGCAGGGGAATTTTGAAAGCAGTGGAAGAAATAAATGATGAGTATCAGTCATGGTCTCAGGCAACTGTAACTGTGCAGGCTAGATTTTGTCCCACTCGTCCTACTTTTGTGAGCTTCTCCATAAGTTGTAACCATCAGAATCCTGGAGAAGCTGATCAGCAAGGGAAAGAATGGTTTCCTTGAATGCAACTGTGGTGATTCTGATCTCCAAGGATTAAAATAAAAATCCTAATAACTTTTATAAAAGTGAAAAAAAATTAAAAGGAATAAAAATATGACTGCCATCAATCTGCCCATTTGCAATATGGGATAGTGGAAATAATAAAACCATACCCTGAAACTTTTTTAGGAGAAATTATTTTAACCTAGAGTTCCACATATCCAATATCAAGTATCAAGTTAAAAATTAAAAATATGAGAAATCATAAAATGCATAATTAATGTACTTTCTCTGAAAAAAAAACTTGATAATATGTAAATAAAGTGAATCAAGAAATATGAAGACAAATAATAGAAAAAAACAGTGGTATTTCAGCCAATTATTATTGCTTCATAACAAGACACAAAAATGCAGTGATATACAGCAACCATTTTATCTTAGAGATTCTCTGGGTGAGAATTTGGATACAGTACAGAAAGAATCACTTGCCTTTTCTCCACAGTATTGGAAACCTCAGCAATAGCCTCAAGGCAGAGGATGACACAAAAGGTAAGGACTGGAATCATCTGGAAACACGTTCCCACAGATGCCTGGTGGTTCATGCTAGCTGTAGACTGGGACTTCAGTAGGAATCTAAGCTAAAATATCTCCTAGTGGACTCCTTATGTCATCTGTCCACATGAGCTAGCTGGGTTCCATGAGTAAGTACCCCAAGACAACATGGCAGAAGAGTAAGGCCTTTTTATGACCTGACTTCAGAAGTCATGTAGCCATCATTTCTGTTAAGCACTTACTGGTCAAGACAGTCACAAATGTCCACTCACGTTCAGTGAGAGGACCTGAGTCTAACTGTAAGAAGAACATAAGGTATGGGATATATTGTTGTGGCCTTCTTCAGAAAATCAATGTGCCAGAGTAGTAAACAAAAAAACTAGAAAAATCTATAGCTAAATTTAAGTAACTGTCAGTGGTGTGACTGTGAAAAGTAATACAACTTATTAAAGTGGAAAAATTTTAAAGTATGGGCATATGTAGAAAAAAAAGATAATAAAACATAGAACCAAGATTCCGGATTAATTTCAAAATATTGTGGATGTTAGGGAAGGAGGTGGAAGGGAGAGAATAAAAATGGACTGCATGTCTTGTTCATCAGAGGTGATTAAATAAAGTAATTAATTTTGGACATTAAAATAAGACTATGTTCACATGTATTAGTTAAATTACACATTTAACTCTTGTATAATAATTTTTCACTTAAAAAATGATAATAATGGTAAAGCCAACTATTAGACGAGTAGACCTAAGATTTAATTTCCAAACCACTAACAAACAAAAATAACCAAAGCCAGGTATGGTGGCACACACCTGTAATCCCAGCAGCTCTGGAGGCTGAGGTAGGAGGATCTCGAATTCAAGGCCAGCCTCAACAAAGGCAAGGTGCTAAGCAACTTATGAGACTGTCTCTAAATAAAACACAAAATAGGGCTATGGATGTGGCTCAGTGATCAAGTGCTCCTGAGTTCAATCCTTGGTACCCCCCATACACCAAAAATAAATAAATAAATAAATAAAGGCAAATAACAAGAAGGTATTTTAAGTCAGAAAAGTGAAATAACAACAGACACTAGTATGGCAATATGTAAATCAATGGATGTGTAACTGATGTGATTCTGCAATCTGTATATGGGGTAAAAATGGGAGCTCATAACCCACTTGAATCAAAGTGTGAAATATGATATATCAAGAACTATGTAATGTTTTGAACAGCCAACAATAAAAAATTAAAAAAAAAGAAAAGTGAAATAAGATAATCCTAATTAGTCTAAGTACATCATTAATCACAATTAATTTGATTTCCCATTTACTTATTTAATTATTTACTTGTTGGTGGTACTGAGGATTGACCTCAGGACCTCACACAGTTAAGCAAGTGCTCTACCACTGAACCACATCCCTAGTCTTAATATCCCTTTTAAAGAGAAATTTTAAATTGAAACATTTTAAATCCCTCCAAGCTATATATAAAAATATGTCTAACTTTGGAAAAATGGAAGAAGGGTGTTGAGTGGGGAGTAAAGTTGAAAGTAAAGGATAAATGAAGATATATCTGGCAAAAGTTAACAAAAGAAAGCAGAATCAGCAATAGTAATAACAGCCCAAATAGACTTCAAAGTGAAAACCATTAACTGAGAAGGAAATAGATATGTTATATTATAAAAGTTATAATCTCCAAAAAATATAGCAATCATAAATCTTTATGATCAGAATAGTATAACACTGATATTTATAAAGTTAAAACTCCTTGGAATATAACAAAAATCAATAAACCACAATCTTGGTGAGAGATTTTAAATCTTTTCTGAGAAATTAATATGCCAAGTATACCACAGAGAATTTAAATAAGACAAATACTTAAATACAACCTACACTTTCATATGAATTTCCTGTGTCTAATTCAACTAATTATATAGTTGGACTGCTAATATGAATTATACTCAGTAAAGAGAATGCACATTATTTTCAATACCTGTGAAACATTTTTTAACTTACCTTTTATTAAATTGGAAAATAAATAGTTAAATTACAAAAGGCAAAAATTCTACTGGCCACATTCACTGAAATGATTCAATAAAACAAAGTATCACAGCATGTCTTTTGGAAATTAAAACTCCTTTAAGTAAACCTTGGTTTAAAGTGAATATCAAAACTGAAATTTCATATTTTATGGAGGCACCTTAAATATTAGACATATAGAAGTAGACAATAAAATGGTGGTTAGCAAGGAATTGGGGGAGGGGCTGTGAGGCTAGAGTCAGTACAAGATGAGTAGGCTGCAGAAATCTGCTGTACAGCATAGCATCTACACTAAACAATAAGGTATTATACACTCAAAGTTGAGAGATCACGTGTTAAATATTACCACAGGAAAAAGCATGGGGAGAAGTGGAACACAAGGAAACTTTTGGAAGTGGTGAATATTTTATTATCTAGATTTACAGTGATGGTAGCACAAGAATATACATGTCCAACTCACCAAATTATATATACACTAATCATACACACTTTATTGTGTGTCAATTATACCTCATTGAACATGGGGAAAAAATTCAAACAACAAACTAAATAGAAATAAATGACAATGAGAATACTAAAGGTAGAAACCTTTAGGATCTGGCCAAAATATCACAAATCTGTGATATTTTCAAGCCATACTTGAAAATCATTTTTATCATATGTGAATTCATAAGACAGATCTAACTCAAGAAGATAAAGGGGGCTAAGGCTGTAGTTCAGTAACAAAGTGCTTGTCTAAAATGTGTGAGGCACTGGGTTCAATCCTTGGCACCACATAAAATAAATAAATGAAATAAAATAATTATTTTTAAAAAAATTTAAAAAGAAGATTAAGGTACATAAATAAATAAATAAACAACCTAAAAGAAGACAAAATAGGAAATTAATCAAAATAAAATCAGAAATTAATGCAGCAGAAATTTTTAAAATTGAAAATTAAATAGAGTAATAATACAAGTGCTTTTCCTAGAAATGCAAGAATATGACAACGTTAAGAAACTTATGAAAAAAAAAAAGAAAGAATGAGCAAAAAAAAAAAATAAATAAACTTATGAATGCATTTCACTACATTAAAAAGGGGAAGCCATGTAGCCAATTGAAGAGATAGAAGAACATTCTGATTCTTTTCCTTTCTGGCAATAGTTTATTATCTAGGAAAATATTTAAAATTCCTTAACTTGACCAAGGGTAGATTCCAAAACCTGGAGTAAACAATTAAAGTGGAAATGTTAGAAATTCCCCACTAATCCAGATAGAAGAAGACCACTGTCTTGACCCTCCACATTCTAGAGGTCCTGGAAAAATCCCAAAAAACAAAACGAAGGAGTGTTGATATTCAAAAGGAAATGATAAAACTTAATTGATGACATGATTGCTTATGTAGAAAATAATCAGCTAAGAGTTGTTGGAATTTGTAAGAGCTCAGTAAAACAGCCAAATGAAAGGACAATATTCCAAAGCCAATAGGTTTACTATATACCAACAATAAACCATTTTGGAAAGTGTGAGCTTTGGTAGTTTGTGATTGTCAAGAAATTGGTCCACTTCTTCTAAATCATTGAAGTTATGAATATAACATTATAATGTCCAAAAGATCAGTAGAGACATCATCTGTCTCATTCCTGATATTGGTGATCTGTCAGTCTTCTTGTCTTTCTTGTGTCAGTCTTCACAAAGATAAAAAGAAATTGACCCAAAGGTTGGTCAAATTTATTGATCTCTTTTGAAGAAATAACTTTTTTATTTCAATGATTTTTTTCTCGTTTACCTGTTCCATTTCATCAGTTTCTGCTCTTTATTATTTCTTTCGGTATATTTTGCTCTTTGTTTTAGGCTCTTCAGGAAGAAATTTGGAATGCCTCCAAAACATCTCCTGGAGCTCTCACAGAGGTGTGTGGATTCCTCCCTAGTGGGGTATCTGGGAGGAGAGATCTTCCTCCAGGATATAAGGATGGCATTTGTCAGAGTGTATGCTGTGGAAAGCTCTGAGATTCAATGAGAGATTGAGATGCAATTGCCAGGAGAGGGCCCAGGACAAATCTGTGATGTGTTGAGGTCTGGAGAAATAGAAGATCTAGCAAAAGAGACCAAGCAGGATGGCCAGGGAGGGGATAGGAGGAGAATCATTGAGAATGGTGTCCAGGGAGCAACACTTTACAAGAGTGAGAAAGTGACTTCTGTGAGCTGCCGAGAGACCAGGCAAGATAAATTCTGAATATGAGCATGGGCAGCAGCAACTGGCAACCTTGACAAGAGCAGTTTCAGTGCAGCATGGCAGAGAGAAGGCAGACTGCAGAGTAGGAGAGGGGGGCAAGAGATGGGTGCTAGGCACCAATGGTGTCACATTTTTAAAGTGAGTCAGGGACATCAGTACAGCTGCTCTAACGTTATTTATGTTAGAAATGCAGATGGAATAACTTTTCTAGAAAGGGAGGCAGCAAACATGGTGATTAAGTCCTGCTCATAGTTTCTAGAGACAGACTGGCATAAATTAAATCCTAGTGCCACCTCCTGTGAGCCCTAACCATGGGAATTTTACATAAACTCTTAGCCCTCAGTTTCTTCATTATTTACCATTCATTAGAAGGGTCCCTGCCTCATCAATGCTCATAGGCAAGTACCTGGCACTTACATTAACTACCATTTAAGCTCAAGAATTTCCCTATGTAATTTTTTTAGAGGCATTTCTGTCTATTATGCCAAGAACTCATGCCCCTCTAGTAAGAATGTCGATGCTCTGTACATCTTGTGTGATACAGAGATTGGGAGCTTAGTAAACCAGGTGAGTCACAGGGCCAATGCCAGGCTTGTTGGCCTGCAGAGTAGGGAACTGGCAGTTCCCCAGCTGCCTAGTAACACAACCAGGGTTCTGTGGAAGCCCTTCTCTGTCTGTGTGCTTCCTTCTCTATTTTTTTACTCCTCCCCAAGAATCCCAGGAGGTTCAGGGTTGGGTTCCCTTGGCCTAATGAGAAGGAGACATTCAGACTTTCCAGCTGATTTTCTCTTCCCAACCTTAGCACAAGGTAAAAAACCATAATAATTGCTGCTTAGACAAATGACCTCACCAGGGAAAGCACCGAAATCCTGTGCTGCCTGCCAGGCCCAGCATCATCGTGACTGACACAGCAATCACCAGCCAGGGAGCCAGGCTTCTCTGCCTACCAGACACCCTGACTGGGTGACTTATGACTTTATATTTTTAAATTGGCCTCTCTAGCACCGTCTGATAAATCAACACACAAGTCATTAAATGGTTCATTATCCCAGTAATATGATTCATTCTTTGTGCCAAGAAATGCAGGAGATGTCAGGAAACTTTAAAATATCCCATTTGAAGCCATGAGTGCCCATCCACATAGCCTATTAACTGGATGAGAGAGAGAGAGCAGTTGGACACAGAGGTCAGAGAGAAGGCTCAGCAGGTGGCAGGCTTCCCTCCAGCAGTCCTTGACCTTATATGGGGAGCACGAAACTCCTACTCTCAACCAGTCAGGGAGGGAAATCAGGCTGGGTGCAGAGATCTAGTATAGAGCAAAGCACGCTCATCTAGCACACCTCAGTATGAAGAGCAGATGATGGGGACAATGTGCTACAGTAGAAAGGGCTGTCAGTGGCTTGGAAGGCTGAAGCACGAGGATGACAATTTAGCAAGGCCCTAAGCAATTTAGCAAAACTCTGTCTCAGATTGGGATGTGGCTCAGTGGTAAAGCGCCTCTGGGTTCAATTCCTGATACCAAAACAAAAAAAAAAACAATTAAAAAAAAAAAAACAGGCCCAGTTATGTCACCAGGAATGGAAATCTGGATATATCACTTGAAATGAAATCACAATATATTGGTATCATCTATCAAACAAGAAATGGATGCTTCATATATTCAAAGTTCTTTCTAGCTTTAAGATTCTATGACTCTAGTGTGTTGGAGGAGGAGAGAGAAAAGAAAAATTTAGAACTTGATCATAACTGAGTTCAAATACATCTGGTGTGTGGAATTAGACAAGAGACACTTCCCCTGAATCTAGGTTTGCCATTTTGCATGAAATGCAAATTTATGCTGTTTCTGTCAGTGATGGCTTTTTTTTTAGTAGAAAGAAAATTTAAACATTCAAATAAAATTGGCTTAAGCATCTAAAGAGAATGAGGCTTGAGGCAGGACAGTGGGGTAGGTTGACTAAGAGAGTCATGTTCACCTAGTGGCAGAGATATAGGTTCCAAGGAAGTAGGGGGAGGGGGTATAGACACTGTTTTCAAGGAATCATGGTAGTGGAAAGAAGGAATTCACAAGATGAAAAAGGCAGAAGGTGGGTTTAAAGAAAGACAAACTTAGAATTCTCTCTCATTTAATTTGATTCCAGTTCATTCTTGTGGTGTGGGGGTCAAACCCCCAGCCTCATGGATGTTAACCAAACACTCTACCCCTAAGCTACACCCCTAGACTGACACTTCATTTATTTTTTTAACAATAGGAGATTGTTTATCATTTTTGTAAAGATATCTATTTAAAATAGAGTGAAAAAGAAAATCAATGGAACTGAGAAAAGAATAGAGAGCTATAAATTTTCACATTCATGATTCCCACCGATTATAAATAAGTATAGCAAACTCATTCAATTAAGAAAAAAAAACCTGCCTAAAAGTAATAAGGACATGTATTTATTTATATATAAAGCAACTTTTGAATGTCTGTTTGACCTCTATTGTAACAGCAGGAACTAAAAGTCCTGACATTCATGAAACTTAACTCTTTTTTTTTTCAGTTGTAGTTGGACATAAAATACCTTTATTTTATTTATTTATTTTTATGTGGTGCTGAGGATGGAACCCAGTGCCTTGCATGTGCTAGGCAAGCGCTCTACCGATGAGCCACAACCCCAGCCCCATAAAAATTAATTCTAATTGAAGAAAAAGACAATAAAGAAAAAATATGTGAACATATGATATGATGTCAGGTAATGATACAATGAAGACAAACCTAGGAGTGGCTAAGAAGATGATCTTTTATGCTGGGTAGTAACAGAAGGTCTCTTTAATCCAATTAATAGCTGAGGCAATTTTGGTAAAAGGGGGCATAAAAGACAACTGTGGAACCATCAGGAAAAAGTCATCCCCCAGGAAGCAGCACTACAAACTGGATGGCCCTACAGCTAAACAGATGAGGAAGAGCTTGAGTTAGAGTTCTATGAGGGATGGATGGTACCGGCACAGCCTTCCCTGTGGAGGAACCCAGGCGGTGGCTGACAGTGTTGGCTGAGAAGTTTGAAAGGGTTCCCACAAGAAGGCCAATGTCCTCAAAACCAATAGCCTGGCTTCTGCCAAGGATTCATCGTGAATACTCAGGCAGATTTCTGCAGCTGCACTCCTTCTTCTCTGGTGCCCTTCCTCAGAATCTGGAATAGTCCACAATTCTGACCTCTACACCCTCAGCTGTATGAGGTCCCTGCTTTTACTGGGGTCCCACCTCTCTGCATTGCAGCAAGAAAGGACCCCCCAAAAGAAAGCTGGGGCACTCTTCAAGATCAGCTTGTGTGTTTCCCCAACTTTCAATAATGTTCAGTGCCTGAAAAGAGTTTGTTTTCATATATTTTGTCCAAATTTATAGTAGTTTCTGGAAGAAGGGCAAGTCTAGTGTCTGTTTTTCTCTCATGGCAGATGCAGATATCCCTCTGGTGCCTTTTTAAGCCATTGACCCTTATCAGCAGGTGCCTGTCCTGATTAGATGTTCAGCAACATGAAAAACAGCCAGTTTCACGTCTTCTAACCAACCTTAGAGAGAGGATAAAGTTTTATTTGAATTTCATATTAAAAGCAATATTTTGACTATTTAAAGCTAGAATAAAAATAAGACCATAATGAAAACTATAAAATATATAATAATAAAAACTTCTGAACTAAAACATTTAACACACTGGAGACCACCAATGTGACACTGGGTTAATTCATTTTTATGTAGAACTTGGAATAAACTGTATCATTTCATCCATGTCTACTTAAGAGCATCTTCATCTCAGGAATGGAAGGAGCTCATATCAGAAAACATATTAATATAATTCACCACATTAACAAATCAGGAAATTATATGGTTATCTCAATAGAGGAAGAGAAAGTATTCAATAAAATCTAACCTATATACATGATAAAACATATATTAACAATGAGAACTCTAGAAATGAAAGGCTTCTGTAAAGGTGTTTTATTTAAAAGCAATAGCAAAGACCATAATGGTGAACATTTAAAAGCATTCTTATTAAAGTCATGTTCAACACAAAGGTGCAAGTGTCTGCATTTATTGAACAATTTATTCACCAATTTTTTTCCCCCTGTGGTATCTCCTGGCCCAACCTAAAGGCGTTCTGAAATCCTGAAATGCTACAAGACTGAAATTAAGGATGACTTCCTAATAATGTTTTCTGTATCCTGCATTTCCTCATACTGACAGTATAGGTGGAAGGGCTGCAGCTCTGGCTTGGAGGAGGCCAAGGAAGCTGAGACTGGCGATTGACCTCCCCAGCCCTGGCCTGCCTAGCACAGGCTAACTAACTCCACATTTATATATCTCATCTGGCTTTTGTAACTTCCTGTGTGGGACCAGGGAGAGAAGCAATCCAGCTGCTTCTTCCCTATTTGATCAAACAGCCCAAAAGTCCTTTTTCCTCTTCCCGTTCTTTGCCTATTACTTATGAAGACTGGCCACCGAATCCAGCCAGCGGGTTCCAGGTAGGAAAGCTGGGCTGCCAGTATTGGATGAGGGATCTCCAGGAGAAACCTTCTAGTTCTGGCTCAAAGAGAGGGAAAGGGGTCTTCTGGCAACAAAAATGGTAGCAGCCAGGACCCACAAGCACTAGAAACTCCGAAGAAAAAGAACCTCCCTCTCCATTCAAAGAACTGTTGTCTCAAGAAGATGGAAGAAGATGGAGCAAATCCCTATTGCTTTCTTCCTCTCTGCTTACCTCACACAAGTCCACCCATATATACACTGGTTGCCCCTGGACATGAATACAGTTTCCTAAGGAGAGTAAGAAAGCAAGGTACATAAAACTCCAGATTTCTGATTGGAGGGTTGGAAAAAAAAAATCTAAAGAGACTGCTAAGAAAGGGGAACTTAAGAAACAATGCCATTAAGTTGTTTGCAAATTCCTGGGATCAGCCACAAGCTTTGAATTTGTAGTTCTGATTCAAAGAGCCTATCAAGACATTGAGAACTAAACCAAGAGACAGACCACTACCCATGTCTCAGATCCACTACTCAGTGGTACACATGTGGGACAAATCTACATAGACCTGCAAAGGTTTTAAAATTGAACTAATATTGAGATCTCATCCTAGAGAAGTCTATTTAGAATTTACAGCCTAACAAACCTAACCATGTGTATGTGCATGTGTACGTGTGTGTGTGTGTGTGTACATATATCCCCCCTCATAGGATTTAACTAAGACCCAGTGTTATACAACATGATGTTCAAGATGTCTTAGGCTATAATCCGAAATTACTTGCATATAAAGAAAATCTCAAATTGCAAGGGAAAAAACAATCAACAGATGTCAACATTGAGGTATTAGAAATCACTCAACACAGAAATGTTCCAAAATAGATATTGAATTTATCTGACAAGACTTTGATAATGATGCCACTAGTAAGAACAAAGACCCTCAAAAATGAATCAAAAGAAGCCAGGCACAGTGACACATGCCTGTAATTGCAACTACTTGGGAGGCTGAGTCAGGAGGATCACAATCAAGGCCAGCCAGGGCAACTTAGCAAAATCCTGTCTCAAAATAAAAATAGCTGGAGTGTGGCTCAGTGGTAGAGCGCCCCTGGGTTCTACTCCAGTACTATCAAAAAAAAAATTAAAAGATAGAAAGTCTTGGCCAAAAATAAAGCAAAACATTTATAACTGTAAACATGCAGAAGGACCAAATAGAAATTTAGAACCAAAATGTACAATAAAGTCAGGGTCTTGGAGCTGGGGATGTGTCTAAGTGTAGAGCACTTGCCTAGTATGTGTCAGGCTCTGCATTCAATACCTATACTAAAAAAAAATTTTTTTAAAAAGAAGATCTCATGTTGCCAGGCTGACCCTGAACTCCTCAGAAGCTGGGACTATGGACTCATCAGAGGAAAAAGTCAGTGAACTTAAAGATAGATAAATAGAAGTATCTAATCTGAACAACTAAGCAAAAAGATTTTAAAAAAAATAACCTATGGCCAACATAAAAATGTTTGTCATTTATTTCATCTGAGTCCTAGAAGATAAGAATAAATATTGCAGTGCAGATAAACAATTTAAAGAAACAATGCATAGAAACTCTAATTTGTCAGCATCAAACCCACATCTTTATATATCCAATTACTTTTAAAGTAACCCAAACAAAAAAAAAAAAATTTAGCCATTGCTGCTTCACATGCTCCAAGATATCTCACCCAATTGTTGTTACCTATTGATACAGTAAGGCCATGCAGTTATTAAACCCATATGATTGCTACACTTTGGGTCCTTAAATCCAGCCATATCAATAATTATATTAAATATAAATGAACTGAACACTCCAATTAGAATTCAGTAATAGTCATAAAAAGCAACACCCAGCCATATGCTATCTACAAGAGACATTATTTATATACAAAAACACAGACTGTTTGAAAGGGATAAGACTTGAAAAGACATTCCATACAAATAGTGAGTCTAAGAAAACACTGTCATTTGAATATCATTAGTCAATTTTACCTGGTTAACAATAAACACTGCACCCAGAAATTACTACTACTATAATATATCTTGTTCATGAGCACATAAATACACGTGGATATTGTGATGGCAAAACCAGACCTGGTTGTGAAATGAAATTATAAAAAACCAATGCCTGGGGAAAGGGTCAGTTTCCCTCCTCTCTCAGCCTTTCCCCAGGAAGTCTAATTAACCTTTGGTCTCTACCTATTGGATTGTAAATAATTTCCCTGGCAGTCTGACTACTTCCTCTGGAAATGTAAACATCCCTGTGTCAGGCTTTCAAGGCTAGAGATTTAACAGATGCCTATGAAAAGAGCCCTTTCTTCTTCTGTTTCTGTTAGCATGCTTTATATGCTAAAGACCCTGCCCCAAGACCTTAGGCCAAGTAGATTAGGAATTTTTTTTTTTTAAGTGATAAAAGCCCCAATGATAGGATGGGTCTAAGATGACACCAAATAACCTAAAAATGTTGTGAGAAACTGTGAATCAGGGCTTAGAATTTGGAATTTGTTTTCTTCTGGGCCTGCTGGTATAAAATAAAGTTTGGAATGCTGCCTGCTGCTTCTCAACCAGTCTGTTTCGTGCAACAGATATAATGTGCCAGGACACAAAATAAGCCTCTATAGATTTAAAAGACTGAAATCTTAAACAGTACATTCTCTGCCTAAGACAAAATTAAACTAGAAAGAAATAAGACAGAAATGTACCAAATATTTGGAGATTAAACAAATTCTTCTAAATACATAAATCAGAGAAAAGAAAAACTGTCAAGAACTGTGAAGGCCCTGAGCTTTTCTTCTACTTGAAAGCTCACATATGCCTGCCAGTTTCAGGGTGCTGGAGAAGATATAATACTCCTGTGTCAGAGGCAAAAGAACTTACTATTCATGGCACAGCCTGCAGCATGAGATTCATATTCAACTAAGTGCCTCTTGACCCTCCAGTCCCATGGGGAGATGTGCAACGGTCCAAATGAATGCTATACAGAGTGGTTTTGTATCATTCTTGAGGAACCCAAAGCAAACTATCCAACTTTTGCCCAGAAGGAGACATTTCTTTACACATTTGATAGCAAACAAACCTTCTCCTGCTCCAGAGATGCTATTTCTATCTTCTAAGGCTACTTACTATTCAATCATCCTTGATAAATACCCCAGAACAAAAGCCCCTATTTGTGATGACATGGAGAATTGTCTCCAAATAGAAATAACATATTTTAATTGAATGCTAATGAAACTAAGGCATATAAAAATTTATAAGCTAATTTGCAGCTAACGCAGTTCTTTGAGGAAAATGTATGGCTTTAAATGCTTATGTTATCAAAGAAGGTAGACTTAAAAACAATTATCTAAACTTCTACTTTAAAAATCCAGAAAAAGAAAAGTTAATTCAACTTAAAATAAGTAGAAAATTTCTTATATTTTGCATAAAATGATTCATTTACAACAATAGTAACTAGAAGGAAAGAATAATGAAAAGAGCAGGAATCAATAAAAATAGAAAAAAAGAGTCAATTAATAGAGTAAAAATTTGGATATTAAGTGATTAATATAACAAATAAACTCCAAGCAAGGCTAATGCAGAAAAATAAGGAAGAAAACAAATTTCAATATTGCAATGGATATCTTTGCAGACCCAGCAGATACTGAAAGTATGGTAAGATGATGGTCACAAACAACTCAGACCAATAAATTTGACAATTTAAGTGAAATGAAAAAGTTTCCTGAAACACACAACTTACCCAAACTAAAACAAGATGAAACAGAACATTTAGTAGCCCTATATCTATTTAAAAAGTTGAATCCATTACTAAAAATCTTTTCATGAAGAAAACTCCAGGCCCCTTTTTAAAAAGGTATTTTTCTTCTTCTTTTATATTTAAATAATTTAGCATTAGTGCTAGCCAGTAGAACTCTCTATGTCTGCACCCTTCAATGTGGCAGCCCCTAGCCACATGTGACTATTGGACAGTTGAAATGTGACAATGTGATGAGGATCTAAATTCTTTTTTTGTTATTGTTCTAATTAATTATACATGAGGATCTAAATTCTTTTTTTCTCTCTATTTTTTTAGTTTTTATCATTGCTTTTAATGTATTTAATAGGAAGTTTATAGGATTCAATTTTTATTTTATTCTATTTATTTGTTCCAATTAGTTATACATGACAACAGAATGCATTTCAATTCATTGTACACAAATGGAGCACAACTTTTCATTTCTCTGGTTGTGCTTGATATAGAGTCACACCTTTTGTACAATTATACACGTACCCAAGGTAATGATGTTCGTCTCATTCCACCATCTTTCCTACCTCCGTACCCCCTCCCCTCCCCTCACTTCTCTCTGCCCAATCCAAAATTCCTCGATTCTTCCCTTGCCCCCCCCACCCACAAATCAGCAGCTACATATCAAAGAGTAGATTTGGCCTTTGTTTTTTGAGGATTAGCTTATTTTGCTTAGCGTGACATTCTCCAACTCCATCCATTTACCTGCAAATGCCATAATTTATTATCTTTTAATAGATAATATTAACATTATTTATTAATATGAGTAGTATTCTATTGTTTATAGATACCACAGTTTCTGTATACATTCATCTATTGAAGGGTATAGCTAATCAATTAACTCTTTCAAACACTTGAAGAAGAAATAGTTCTACCTTTACTTGAGTACTTTAAAAAATAATGGAGGAAGGAATAAGGGCCAGCATAATTTTGACAAACTTGATGACCTCTATAGGAAGAGAAATGACAGACCAATTATCTGCCATAAACATAGTTAGAAAAATCCTAAACATGATATGAGAAAATAATCCAAGAATATAAGAAATATGTATGGTGATTATTCCAGAAGTATAAGGTCGGTTTATATTGAAAATCAACTCATGTCAAAATTCAAAACAAATTTGTGAAAAAAGTTCTCAGAATCCTGGGAGGAGAATGTAACTTCTTCAGTCTGATAAAGGTGTTCATGAAAATGGACACCTAAATTGCTCCTAATGGTGAAACATTAGATACAGTATATTTAAGAATGGAGAAGCTGGGCATGGTGACATATGCCTGTTAATCTCAGCGACTCAGGAGACTGAGGCAGAAAGATCATAAATTCGAGACCAACCTCAGCAAATTAGTGAGGCCCTGAGCAACTTAGTGAGACCCTGCTTCAAAATAAAAACCAAAATGGATTAGGGATGTGGTTCAGTGGTTAAGTGCCACTGGGTTCAATCCCCAGTAGCCCCCCCCAAAAAAGGGGGGGTGGGGGGTCCAAGATGTTCACTCTCACCACTTTATTCAACATTCTCCTGAAAGTCTCAACCAGTTTAAAAGAGCAAAGAAAAGAAATAAAAGACATAAAAACTGAAAAAGAAAAATTCCTGGGACTGGGGTTATGGCTCAGGGGTAGAGTGCTCACCTTGCACATGCAAGGTCGTGGGTTCAATCCTCAGCACCACATAAAAATAAATAAATAAAATAAAGTTATATAAAAAAAAGAAAGAAAGAAAAATTGCTTTTATTCATAAGCAAGATTTTTCCTTCAAAGATCTAAGTAATCTACAAAAACAAAAATAAGATCACAAAATACAAGGTCACTATAGAAAAATTAAATGTCATTTTTATATATTAGTAGTAAACAACTGAAAAATATTTTTAAATCTACTTATAAAATACACATAAAGAGGAATAAATTTAACAAAAATTATTTAGTGTTACTGAAACTAAAATTATTGCTGAGGGATGTTGAAGAAAATTAAGTAAAAGAAGTGATATAAAATAGGCATTTATTGGAAGACTCAATATTATTACATCAATTATCTATAAATTGATCTACAGAGTTGCTGCAATACCAATCAGAAACTCAATAGGAACTTTTATAGAAATTAATAAGTTGATCCTAAAATCTTCAGGGAAATACCAAGAACTTAGGATCACCACAACAACCTTTAATGAGGAAGAAAAAAAATGGAAGATTCTCACAAACTGATTTCAAGACTTACCATGAAACAAACCCTAAGAAAAGACAGTGTGATATTGGCATAAGAATAGACAAGTATGTCTATAAAAAGAAAAGAGAATCCAGAAAGCAATATGGATGTACTTGATTCATTTGGTTTTCAATAAGGTACCAATGTAATTCAACAGAAAAAGGGGAATCTTCCATGAAAGTCCTGGAAGACTAGACAAATGTGAAAAACTAATGTTTGATTCCTATCTCACACTGTGTACAAAGTTGGTTCAGTGAGATACTGGAGAACAGAATGAAGGTTTCTTAAAAAAACTAAAAATAGATGATCCAGGAATCCCACTTATGAGTCTATATCCAAAGGAAATAAAATCACTATCTCCAAGAGACATCTGTATTCCTAAGTTCACTATAACATTATTCATAATATCCAAGATATGGAAACAACGTAAGTGATCATCAATGTCTGAAAGTTTTACACACTTATCTTTCTTTAAAAAGAAGAAATCCTGCCACTTGTAACAATGAAAATGAACCTAGAGGACATTACATTAAGTAAAATAACCCAGATACAGAGACAAATACTGATTGGCCTCACTTATACTGTGAGGAAACTAAAAATGTCAAACTCACAAGACAGAAAATAGAGGGTGATTATCAGAGGTCAGGTGATAGGAAAAATGGGAAGATGTGGATCAAAGGCTAAAGTCTCACAGATGTATTCAAGATGAATAAGTTTCTAAGTAGTCTCACCACCCCCCCCACACACACACACAAACACACACATACACACACACACAACTATGAGAAGTGATGGATGTTAGTTAACTGTGGTGGCCATTTCACTATGTATTTGTATATTTAAAAATTAATGTGGTACACCATGAATATATACAATTTTATATGCCAATTGTATATCAATAAAGCCGTGAAAATAATTTAAAGATGCATCAGAGGCATAAACATAAAAATGAAACTTTAAACCTTCTAGAAGACACTTCACACAAGAAGGTATGTGAGAGTCTAAAGGACACTTGAACAGGTGCTTACAACCTTAATGAACCTAATAATTAAAATTAAAACAATGAGATATACAGCACAACACTAGAATGATTATAAATATATGGCTGACTATAATGTAAAAAAAAAGACAAATATTTTATACTCCCAAATTGCTAAGAAATTTGGGAAATTAAATGAAAACTTATGTTCACATAAAGATTTATACAAGAATTTTCTTTGTAATAAAAGCTGGAAATAACCTACATATCAGTTGTTTTAGTCAGCTTTTTTTGTTGCTGTGATTAAAAGTCCTGACAAGAACAGTTGGAGGAGGAAAAGTTTATTTGGGGGCACAGGGTTTCAGAGGTCCTAGTTCATAGATGGCCGACTCCATTCTTTGGGGCCCAAGCTGAGGCAAAACCTCATGGCAGAAGAGGGTGGCAGAGGAAAGCCTCTCAGGATATCACGCTAGGAATCACAGAGAGCTCTTCTCAACATCTTCTCAACAAGGGATATATATATATATATATACCTCAAAGGCATACCCCGAATGACCCACCTCCTCCAGCCATACCCTACCTGCCTATAGCCACCACTCAGCTAGTGCCTATCAGAGGATTAATGCACTGATTAGATTAAGTCTCTCATAACCAAATCATTTCACCTCTAAACTTTCTTACATTGTCTCACACATGAGCTTCTTGGGGGACACCTAATGTTTGCTTTAGGCATTAGTTCCATGGTAAACATTTGTCAAAACTTTACAAAACATATTCTTAAGATCTGTCTATTTCGTTATATTAAAAATTTGCCTCAATATTTAAAATAAAGTAAACTTATGGAGTAAAAGACATCCAAATCTTACATATTGATCTTACTACTGTCACCTAAGAACCCACCATAGGGGATCATTCTTTGAAAGTTTTTTCCCCCTAGGAACAAAATGCAAAGTCCCTTGAAAGAAATGATACCCTGCTATTATACATCATTTATATCACAGTAGGAATTATTTCCTTCTAAAAGGAGCCCAAGGCTCTCTACATAGTCCTTGCCTACCCTTCACTGTGCCCCCAGTGAGAAGATTTAATTAAATTCAAGAAAATTTACTGGGCCCTAGTATCAAGAAATGAAATTTTCCATGTGTAATGAGGAAAACAGTTTAAGTTCAGAGTCCTTGTTTTAGTTAGCTATTGTGTAACAAACCTCTCTAAAACTTAGTGGCATAAAAGAGCAACAATTTAATGCTTCTTGTGATTCTGCAGTCTAAGGTGGGCTCTGCTAGATGTTTCCTGTTTCCTGTGACAATGCTGGCACTGGAATGTTCTACATTCTTCACTCTCCCCTCTGGCACCTCTGCCAGGATAGTTAGAGGCTAGACTAGTGTCTGTCTCTTTCATTTTCATTCTCTCTCTCTCTCTCTCTCTCTCTCTCTCTCTCTCCACACACACACACACACACACACACACACACACACACACAGCCACTCAGTGAAGCTAGTTTGGGCTTCTTCCCAGGATGATTATCTTAAGTCATCTTATATGACAGTTGTTATGGTTTAGATATGAGGTGTCCCTCAAAAGCTCATGTGTGAGACCATGCAAGAATTCTCAGAGGTGAAATGATTGAGTTATGAGAGCCTTAACCTAATCAATGAATTAATGCACTGACATGGATTAATTGGGTGGTAACTATAGGCTGGTAGGGTGTGGCCAGAAGAAGTAGGTCACTAGGGGCAGGCTTTGGGGACTTGTATTTTGTCTCTGGTTAGCAGAGTTCCCTTGCTCCTCCCCTACCCTTTCTCTCCCCTCTCTCCTCCCTGTCCCCTCCCTCTCTCCCTCCTGGCTGTCAAGTCCTGAGCTGCTTTCCTCCACCACACCCTTCTGCCAAGAGCTTTTGCCACACTTCTAGCCTAGAGCTCTGGGTTGGCCAATCATGGACTGTTTAACGGCTTCATGAAAGAAGGTTTGAGTCATGAGAAACCGCTTCTTGGGGAATTTTGAATTAAAGAGACAGACTTTAATTTAACTTTAAACCAGCTCCAGGATGGCTCCCCCTAGCTCCAGCCTCCAGCCACCCATTGTGGTAGCGAGGTTTACTGAAGAGGCTAGCAAGAGAGAGAGAACACGCCAGGGAGTGGACTTTTATTGGGGAACAAAAAATTCTGGGGAAAATCCCATCCAATAAAGATTAAAGGGGGGGCAGCATCCCAAGGTCAGGGGCGATGATTGGGTCTTCGGGGCAGTGGCCAGACACGCCTCTGCACGGACAAGCCCTCGAACCTGGAGAAGGGTGGGGAAAGCTCTGACACAGCTGTGCCTAAGCACCTCTCGCCCAGCCAGGGAGGTAACTCAAATCACGTGCGAGGATGGCCTCCCACAGGACTGAACCTCTGAAACCCTGAGCCAAAATAAACTTTTCCTCCTCTTTAAGTTGTTCTTGTCAGGTCTTTTTGTCACAGTGATGCACAGGAGACTACAGCAGCTATCTTCCAAGAAAGAGGAACCTAAAGCTACTGATCCTGGCTGGGGGTACAGGTCAGTATAGAGCGCTCACCTCACATGCAAGCCCCAATGGGAGGATGGGAGGGAGGGAGACAGGCAGGCAGGCTAGACCCAAAAGTGGCACAGAATCACTTCTGCCACATTCTACTAGGCAAAGCACAGAACAAGGCTAGTTCAGATTCAAGTAGGGAAAATGGATCCCCTTCTTAATGTGAAGAGTGTATGTCTATGCAGGGAGGGAAGAAGTTGATAACAGCCATCCTTGGAGACCATCTGCCACAAAACTTGCCATAGAGAAGTAGAAGGACACTCTGGTGCTAGAACCTGGTGCACAAAACCCCTGTATTCAAAACTCACTTTTATTGTATCCTCCAAGCTCCCAAGGACCTGGGGAGCAGGAGTTGTACCAAAATAGAGTTCTAGCATTTGGAGAACTCAGGTTCAACACAACTGGGCTTCTATGAATGTTCCGGGTTTTGAGGTGGTTGGATAGAGTGAGATGGTGCATGACTGTTGTAAGGGAGGAGAGAGTGACAAGGAGGCCAACATTTCCTTCCCCGACCCACTTCAAATGCTGTGTTCAGAGCAGCTTCTCTGGATCTTAGCAGGAGCTACCCCTCCAATCCCAGGATTTGGGCAATGTCTACACATTCAATTGTCACACTGAGAGGGTGCTACTGCATCTAGTGGGTGAAGACAGAGTTGCTACTAAACCTCCAACACACAAGACAGCCCCTTACAACAAAGACTTATCCAGTCCAAACTGCCAATAGTGCTGCACTCACAACCTGCCCTAGATGACATTCAAATTTAATTTTTTCTCTGACATAACTGCAGGGGAACTACTTGGGAAAAGGAAAAAAGAGCACAATTGAGAAGCGTGTTTATACATTTCGTTAAATAACCAAAAAGACCCATAAAGCCAGCTTGGCTACCGCTCCATCCCCGTGGGAGCTTCTTTTGTTGGTTTCCATTTTACTAGGCTTTCAGTCTCTGAGCACTGTTTCTGCTACTGCTGTGACATGTGGCAAATGATTGCAATAGCTTTTGATCATTGTTTACCAGCATCTCCCCTCCCGCCTCATGGTCTTCCCTCCCCCGATTAAGAGATCTGGCTCTCTGTGAAAATCACAAGCAAGGCTAGAACTGCATTAATAATTGATTTTTTTTTTTTACCTCTCTCTCTCAACAAGCTATGGCATTTGACTTTGAGCAGTCACTTTTCAGACTGATAAGGCCACAGTATCCTTCAGCACCATTGAGTTGCAAGGATCTTTGGTGGGTGATTTCTTTTTCCTTTTATTGTTCTGCTATTAGCACAGTAATAACGACCATAGCATTTCCATCCTTTCAAACCCCTGACAGAGGATGACATCCATGAAAGGGACTGGAGCTTCTGCCTATGACATCTTTGTAATTTTTTTGAGCTCTGCCACAGAAGCCGAGCTGGCTGCTCATTAACACACCACTGGTAATGAGGTTTCACTGACACTTCTGCGAGCTTGATTTGTCAGAGGGCAGCAAAATCATGGCCTGGAGGACGTGAACTGAGCCCTGTCCTTCCCCTGATGTGACAGTACTGGCATTTTCGTGGCCAAGGGAGTGTGCTCCTCTCTCTCTCTCCCCACACCTTCATGGCTTCTCATCACTTGTCTGCATCACTCCAAACATGGCCAGCACTGATTAAATAAAGAAGGTCACTCTCATTCTTCAGAATACCTTACAAACATTAAATAAGACAAATTATACCTATACCAATACAATATATGAAGTACAACACAAGAGTGCACAGAAATATGCATAAATCATACCACTTAAAATAATTCCTATCAATATATTATATACCCATCCAGACAAATATAGTAAAATTTGCTAATGGTGATAATCCTAGGTTTAGTAAGGAGGTGGGGTATGTCTTAGAACCCTCTTTTTCTGTTTTATAATAAGCGTGTTTGTAGTGGACATGTGTCAACTGTCTACCAATATCCATTCTGCCCTCTTCTGGGAAGAACCTCCATTTTTCGTTTGGCATCCACTTAACACCATCCCACCCCCAAATCCGTGTTTGTAGGTGGGGACATGTGGTATAGTTCTAAGCCAGTCACAGTCCCTGGCTACCAATGATGAGGCCAGGTAGGAACATGTGACTAAGCTAGTCCAATCACAATGACTTTCAGGATTTGTATAGAAATTCCCACAGATGACCTTTCCTGCTAAATTTGACCTGAGAAGAATGTCTCCTGGAGCAGTGGGCAGCCTTCTTGCAACCACCAGAGGTTTATCCAGACTGGAAAAAAAGAGCTGAGTCCTAAGGAGTTTCTTGGCTTCATCGAGACCACCTGAAGTTAGTCTCAGTGCTCAACTGTTCAGATGCAGGAGTCAATGAATTCCTTCTGCTTAGTCCACTTTGGTTGGGATTTCTTTCACTGGCCATGACAATAATCTGAATTTATTATATTTATTATATTTGGATTGCTTTGTTCCAGATCAAGAACAAGGAGCACTTTATCTCAGAAGCTATTCCTCAACAAGGTCTAGCTAGGCCTCTCAAATTGATCCCAAATGATGAGGAGTTTTATGTTAGCCTGAGTTTCATTTGCACAAGTCTGGTTTGTCCTTCAGACACCAAATCACTCAATCAATCAGTCAATCTCTCTCTCTCTCTCTCTCTCTCTCTCTTTCTCTCTCCCCGCCCCCTTACTTGAAAGTACCAAAAGGATTTCAAATTCTTTCCTTAGTTTCACAAACAAATGTAATTTTAATCTCATCTAAAAGGTGCTGTTATGTGACATAACAAAAATATAAATGGTGAACATTTGATGAAGCAGAAAAAGATAAAAATAATAAAATAGCTGAGTTGCAAGAGTTGTTGATTCTAATACAAACACTTGACAGGAAGGACATCAGCCTTCCTTCAGCAAAATTTCTGTTCTAATCCTACAGAGTAAAAAGAAGAATTGAACAATTATCAAGCTAGTCCCTAAAGGGCTTAGCTGTCAGCCTCCCCAGAAGAGTCAGTTAAAAAACCTGCTTTTAGGACTGGGGCTGTAGCTCAGTGGTAGAGTGCTTGCCTAGTACATGTGAGGCACTGAGTTCAATCCTCAATACTGCATAAAAATAAATAAATAAAGGCATTGTGTTCATCTACAACTAAAAAAATTTAAAACAAAAAAACCATGTTTTTAGGCTACCATCTAAAAGCCTGGGCTTCTTTCTGAGCCCCACATAGGTTTAGTCACGTGTCCTTGAACAAGCCTTAGAGCATGTCCACAATGGAAACCCAAAGTGATTCCCTGTAATTCTTTCCTGGAAGATGAATATGTTCTAAGCATGCTGGTTCCGACTGTTACTGTGTTCCTTTCACCTTATCTGACCTTGAAGGACACTGCAGTCCACAGCTGCCTCCCTCTCCAGAGGCCTATAACGAATACTGCTGCAAAAAGAGAGAGAGTTTGGTCCAAAGAGCACCTCTACACAAGGCTGATAAAGGGAACCCAGGAAGGCACTCATGACCTTTCCCCCCAGGTCCTGAAAGATAAGGTTTTTAAATCTAACTTTTGCTTAATAATATCCTTTCCTTCTCACTTCCAGTGACTCACTAAGGGCCACAAAATTGCATCTTTCCTAGTATATCTTAAAGAAACTATTTTTCTAGAATCTTCTTTTTCCCCTCCATCTGGAAAACATTTTTTGTTCATTTTTTTCCTCTATGGCTATGATGTTCTGTTCATCATGTGTTCTTCTCTTGGCTTCCAGTGCACCCCGTGTTCTTCCTTCCATCTCTCAAGTCATCCTTTCTCAATCTTCTCCCTAGTTCCTCTTCCCCTAGCCCATCCTTAAACTTTGTTGTGGACCCAAAATCATTCTCAGCCCTCTTCTCCTCACTAGTCATGTTGTCCTCCAATGTCTTTCAAGACCTCCTTTATAAACTTGACTTATATTCATTCATCCACTCATTGTGCCCAAATAATCAGGTTGTGTAGTGGGAAGAGCACTCATCTGGGCCTCAAAGGCCTGGATGTTATCCCCAGATCCCCTGATACCTGCTGTGTGATCCAGGTAAGGGCCACTGCTCTGTGAGTATTCAAATCATCATCTGTAAAATAAGACTATTACACAAGACTCTGTAAGGACTGGGACCTGTGGGTGCTGATTATATCTGGTGCCCAGTAGAGGAACAGTGGTCCTTCTAAGAGAAATCAGGAATTTGTCCTGAGCAGTGGGCAGTCTGTGAACCAAATGTCAAAAAGTCACAATCATGCTGATTATCAAACTTCTCTTCCAAATGATTCCAAAAACAGTTTGAAATAAATTATTTGGAGAAAGAAAATGTTTCTCTTTATGCAAAGATATTTTAAAGTTCTTTCAAAGCCAATGTTCCAAAAATATTTCTGGTAAACACACACACACACACACACACACACAAATAAAACAAAGTTTTTAAAAGACACTTTTTGTGAACATTCAAGCAAGTAAGAGCTTGAATTTTGGATGTCTGGAAGATCTTTCAGAAAAGAGAGCATACTTATAAAATGGATAAATGTGGAAAGATAAGGTGCCCCTCCTGCTTGCCCACTTCCTACCTACTTTTAGTCCTAGGTTCCCTGAGGAATTCTTGGTATAGATCAACACAGTTTACAAACCACTACTGTAGCCCACCTCTTCCTCTGATGGGGAAGAAAACTGAGACAAGAGAAGAAAAGTGAGTCTAAAGCAAAATCAATAGTGATTCATGGTAGACCAGCTGCCTCCTGGAGCCAAAAAGCCACACAGTCATCCTGCCTGGGGGTGACTGGAGGACTTCAAGCATGTCAGTCATCTGTGGACTTCTGGCAGGAGTGATGACTTCTTATGACCCCAAATGTTGCTCAGTCTTCATGTGACAGTATTTGTTTCAATGTCCTAAGACATTCATGGGGCCCCTAAGATGGAGGCTAGAACCCAAGTTCAGTCACCGTAGCAGAAAGAGGCTGGATATTTATTTGAAGAATGTAGGAAACAAGAATCTCAAGGGCCCAGGCTCAGAAAAGGGTCACAACCTTGTTGGGGTGCCATAGCTACACAAGTGGGTAACCTCCAACTGCTTCTTCTAGATTTGAGTTACTCCACTCAAGTTCAAAGTTCTCAGGTCATGAGACATCAACTGATGGGCCCACCAAGGAGGAAATCAGCCAGAGGAATGAAAACCGGTCAGTCAAAAAAATCCCAGCAATGATCTACAAGGACATCCCTCACAGCAGCTTATGTGGGATAAGGGCCCAAATCTTTTAAAAGGAAGTGATAGGCAGAGCTGGGACAATGGTTCCTGTCTAACAATACTTAAGTCTTTTTTTTAGTTATAAAGAAGTTATGACTTTTTAAAAAATTTATAAATTTTGTTTTTTAGTTATATGAACACATTTTCTTTATTTTGTTTATTTTTATGTGGTGCTGAGGATCGAACCCAGTGCCTCACATGTTTGAGGCAAGCGCTCTGCCACTGAGCCATAATCCCCACCTTCAAGTATTAAATTACCTGGCAGAATGTCTTTATCAATTTGGGATGAGCACCAGGCACTATGGCCTCTTTGGGCCTGCCTCTGCCTCCTGTTCCTCTCCATCCCTGGTCCTGTGTCCCTAGCTCTTTCTTGTGGCTAGCAAACACTTAATAAATCATCCCTCCATTAATAATAACAATTCTTCACGTGTAAACAGCAATTTATAGGCATCAAGCACTTTGGTGTGGTTTGTCTGTGGTGTGACACAGCAGGACAGGGAAAAGAATCATCTTGTTACCAAGGAGAAAACAACATGTGTTAGTTTCCTCTTGCTACCATAACAAATTACCACAAACAAAATGGTTTAAACTATACAAATTTATTCTTTTATAGTTCTAGAGGTCAGAAGTTCTTCTGGGGGCTCTATAGGATAATCCATTTTCAACTTCTTAGTTCATGGATTCCACCTTCATCAGTAAAAGCAGTAGCGTAGTATCCTCAGATTCCACTTTGCCTCCAGGTCAAAGTACCTTCCTTCAGACTCTGGCCTTCCTGACTCCCTCTTGTATGAACTCTTATGATCACCTCAGGCCCTACCTGGCTACTCCAGGATACATTCCCCATCTCAAGATTCTTGACGTAATCATATCTATAATCTCCCTTGCCAGGTGACATAATATATTCTAGAGATTCTAATCTGGACATCTTTAGAGAGTCATTATTCTGCCTACCCCGTAAAGAAATGAACTACTATTTATTAAACAGTTACTGCATGCCAGGGACTGGACCAGGTACTTTACATAGCCACAGACCCTGCCACATAAACCATTATTATTCTTTTTATTTAAATGAGAAAATAGAGGCTTATACCACGTAATAACAAAGTCACATAGTAAATAAGTGACATATTTGAATTCATACCTGAGTCTGAAGTTGGTGCCCTCAGCCTTCTCCTCCAAACTATGTGGCTGTAGAGGTTGGCTATAACAAATCCCAAGGGGTTACAAGGAATTATGAAAGTTTTAAGACACTAAGGAATAAATTTCAGATTATAATCATGCATGTAATAAATTCTCAGCCTTTGCATCATTGAACATTCTATGTGCTGTTGATTCAGCCATGTTTCTAGCAATCTGTCACTCATTTATTTGTTCTTGGTCATTTATGCCCTTAAGCGAACATAGAAGCCCTCAGGTGCCAGAATGTGATACTACGGAAATAAATATTTAAGCATTTCTAAATAAATTATATAACATTCTAATACAGATTATTTCAACTCTATCACTTTTCACATGAAAAGTGCAAGTAAGGGGGTGAAAGTGGGGGTGGTACACTCCTGTAATCCCAGCATCTCAGGACATTGAGGCAGGAGAATCACAAGTTCAAAGCCAACCTCAGCAACGTAGCAAGTCCCTAAGCAACATAGTGAGACTCTGTCTCAAAATAAAAAGGGCTAGGATGTGGCTT
The DNA here is from genome assembly GCF_001458135.2 of Marmota marmota marmota. NCBI lineage: Eukaryota > Metazoa > Chordata > Mammalia > Rodentia > Sciuridae > Marmota > Marmota marmota. The sequence goes on along the minus strand of NW_026000221.1, from coordinate 30,651,508 downwards.
AGTGGTTAAGCACCCTTGGGTTTAAGCCCTCGTACCAAAAAAAAAAAAAAAAAAAAGTGCAAGTGGTAGTGGGGTGGAATTTAGACCTCACATATTTTCTAGAGAAGTATAAATTATAAATTTGTACTTTGCAATTTAACCTGAATGGGAATTTTTCTCAAGGATATGGTTTTCTGAGCAGCTGATTTGGGGGAGTTGGATTTGCCTGAAGCTTTCTCTTCCAAGGATCCAGTGCACATCTTGACCAGCAAAGAGTGGAATTTCAAAGTAACTAGCCAGATCATTTTAAAGGCAGTTTATGGCCTTATACTTTTTACCTTCTTTGTCTAGATTTTTCAGGTAAACATGCCTGAAAAATATTTTAATAATTTCCCTCTGGTTGTTATGAAAATTCAGCTAGCTTTGTGAACCTAGGAATCCATTTTGCTCGAAGACATTTAGTGATGACTCTAAGAGTAATAGTAAATAATATTTACTGATTACTGACTGCATGTCAATGCTGTTCCTAGTGCCTTCCCTGTATTAACTTAGCTAATTCATTCAGTCCACCAGTGCTATAGTTTGGATTTAGAATGTTCCCCAAGGTACATGTGTTAAAGGATTATTATTGCCCAGAATGACACTACTGAGAGTTGGGAGAAGCTTTAGGTGGTGGGCCCTTGTGGAAGGTCTTTCTGTCATGAGGATATGCCCTTGAAGTAGAGAGGACCCCAGCCTCCCCTCCTCTCTTTCCTTCCTGGCCATGAAGCAGATGGTCTTCCTCTTCCACACACACCTTGCCATAGACCCAAAATCAATGGACCCAACCAACCATGGTCTGAAACATCCAAAATTGAGAGCCAAAATAAAATAAATCTTATCATTTTTTAAGTTAATTATCTCAAGTACTTTGTCACAGTAATAGAAAGAGTTAGACTAACACAACTGTTTTCTCAATCTCCCTCTGCAGATGAAACTGAGGCACTGTGTATAAGTCTCTTGCTTAAGATCTCAGAGCATGTAAAAGACAGAGCCAGGATTCAACCCTGATTCCAAAAGTCTTGGCTCCAAAACATTGCCCCCAAATCCACATCAACCAACGTGGGTGGTGCTCAGAATTTTATAGGGTCAAAACATTGTTTTGTTGTCCCTTGACCAAGGACCAATTCCAAAACAGGGATGATCTTGAGGATGTAGTCACTGGCGTGCCTGAAGACAACATGATCATGTCACATGTGCTCAGTGTCCTTGTTGACCATTAATGAATAAACCCAAATTAATTTAAGGTCAGAAAAATTTAAAGTGTAGCTCTGACATGGCCTGAGGTTTTTCTCTCCTGATTGAGGCCCCAGAGCCCGGGAAGTGGAGCCCCTGATGGAACACTCACAGTCTCTCTGATGAAGAGATGCTGCCAGTTCTGTTTTTATTGATTTTCACTTTGCACAAAAGCTTCTTAAATCAAATCAAACTTGCTAGGAAACTGGGGTGAGGGGGGTTGTCCTTTGTTTGTTTCCAGTGCTTTGAAGGTGCGTCCTTCTTTCTAAATGGCCTGGGAGGCCACAAGTTGCCCCGAAAGCATTACCTCAGCTTGCTGCCTTCACCTCTGTCAACCTTAAGGCAATTCTTCACACGTTTGATGTTGTTGTTTCCTGCCAGATGCATAATCCATTAATACTGAGGACTCTGAAATAAATGATGTTGCTCCAATCGCTTTCCTCAGCTCTCTGCTCTTTGTGCGCCAGTCTAACCTGAGGGAGAAAGAGATTTGTAGTTCCAAAGACGGATCCACAGAAGGAGAAGTCAGAGCAAACAAAGGGGTCAGTGTAGCTGCCTGAGAGCAGTTGCCGGCTCGCTCTTCTGCATCCTTTAACACTCAGCTCAATGTCACTCGCTCAATAATAAGACTTTTCTTCTCAAAATAAAGCCATCTCTTTATGACCTTGTGGTAAATAGAAGTATTTAAACAGGGCACAAATAGCACTAAACATAAAAGACAAATTTGATAAATTGGTCTATATTAAAAGTAAGAACTTCAGTTTATCAAAAGAGACCATTAGGGGAGTGAAATAACAAGCCTCGGAGTAGAATCATATATTCACAATACAAATTGTGACAAAGACCTCAGGGCCAGAATGTATAAACTGAGGATAATACTATCCTCCCCACTTATCTCGAGTTCCATAATGAACCCAGATGTGTTTTGAAAACTACAAAGTGCTTCATCAACATGAGGAATGACATCCCTGGGTCTTCATGGTGGGTCATTGCAATAATGCCAAATACAGCCCAAGGCAGTCTGAGCTAAACCCAAACTTTCCTATCCATACACTACTGTAAGATCAGGCAAGGTGGGCAGCGACCAAAGGTGGCAGATTTTAAAAGGCCACCCAAGGAGGCTTTATTTGAGATATCACTCCACGGCGGAACTCCATCAGACCGACAGAGTGGACAGGAGAAGGGTCTGAGGAGAACCCGCGTGGGAGCTTGACTGGACTGGACTTTTATGGGGCTTACAGCAGGAAGCGAAGGGCTTGGGACAGGAAAAGGTGTTTTTGGAGACCCTTGTCCTGCTGGAGTTGGTCAGGAAAGCTGGCTGAACTCCAGGATTGGCCAGGGGTTCTGTTGATTGACAGGCATTAGTCAGGAGATCCCACTGATTGACAGGCATTTCCACCAGCGTCAAATTGATGTTTCTTTTCCATGCGGGCTGCTTTGTTCTAAGTTACCACCACCAACCTAATAAATACAACCAAAGGTAATCTTTTAAAACCAAACCTAACCAATCACCCTCCTGGCTAAACCCTAGTAGTGTCCATAACCTACTAAATGCCATCTAGGATCCTCAGTATGACCTTTAAGGACCTTCATCAACATGTCCCTGCTGCCATCTCGCCATCTCATCTTCACCATGGCCCCAGTGAACACCAGCCACCCAGAGAGCTCACCATGCCCTAAACACACTGCACTCGTTAACAACCCCGGGACTTTCACAAGCTCTTCTCTCTTTCCAGAACATTCTTTATTCTCTTGCTGCCCTAGCAAGCTGCCACATTCAAGGATTCCAGGGCTGCATCTGCTCTATTGCCTCCATCCCTAAGATCTGAAGGGCTGTATCTCCAGTGTTCTCCTGGTCACAAGACAGAGTGACAGGTCCCAGAGTGCACTCATGTTTGAGAACTTTCCCAGAATGATAACACAAACATTTGGAAAGAGTAGTTGCTTTCCCCCACAGGGTTGCCAAACTGGAATGGATGAGCCTGGTGCAGCCATCATCTGTGACACACAGGGAAGCCAATCTGCAGTGTGAAATTAGGAAGGAGGAGAAAGCAGAAGCTGGGGACAGAGAGGCAGAGAGCCTCATGACCCCCAAAGAGCTCTTGGATTCAACCCATTCGAGACCATCAGTTCTGTGACACTAGAAACCTCCTTCTTTTGCTTAAAAAGTTTAAATCCAATTTATGGCCAGCTAACCACAGTATAGTCTCTCTAATCCCTTGGGAGAAAATTTATTCTCTTAAACTTAAAGGAATTGCTTCCACTTTCTCCTCCCCTCTGTCCAAGTCTACTTTTAAGATAGTCATTCTTAATCCTGGCTACACATCAGAATCACTTGGGGCCTTTTAAAAACTACCAATGCCCAGGCCCCAGCACCAGACTAATTGAGTTAGGATCCCTGAAGTTAGAGGCCTAGGCATTGATACCTGAAGCCCCCCCCTGGAGATTTTAATGGGCAGCCATTAAACCAAATGACAGACTACCCCTTACTCTTTGAAAAAAATGAAAAGAAAGTGGAGTCACCACAAATAGGAAAAGAAGAAAGACTGGTGGGCAAATTCCAGGCTACATTGACTATGAGGGGATTTCTTAGAATAATCATGGCAGACACACATTCACTAACAAGATCGGGCAACACAGCCAAAAAGCACAACACGTCAGAAAGACAGGAGTCCAGGTCCAAGTCCTGTCATTTATTAGAAAAGTAAGAACAAGCCACTGTGCTTCCTCGGTTTCCCCATCCTTTGTTTAGAGTAACAAAGCCAATCTCTCCCAAACCAAGCCACTCTTGTGGTTTGGGGCCAGCAAGGGAGTCTAAATTCTAACTGAACAAGCTGATGAGAGATTCACCAGTTCAAACATCATAATAGCTTTTCCCATTTCCCACATCAGCTGTAATGACTCTAAAATGGCCATGATTTCCTTCATCTCCTCCATTAGTGGCTGTCTCCAGGCATCAGAAAAGCCCTGCCTCCGTCTGCTGTGCCAGTCATGCATCCTCCTCCTGTCTTTTCTGAGGCTCTGAAGATTTCCCAGGCGTGAACGCTTGGCACATCCCCACCTCAGCCAGACACAGCCCATTGTTTGCAGCAGGTGTACCATCAGCCACTCTTTGCACTTCAGGGGTTCATCTAAAGGCATTACTGGAAAGGTTTCCTTTTAAATACCAGTGCACTTCTCTGCCATGCTGCCCAGAGATTTGGGCTTTATACAGCTGTATGCTAAGAGCTTCGCTGAAAGAAAATCAAGGAGACAGCTTCGGAGTTAGCTGAAAAGTGTTTGTTTGAAAAGGAGATTCTATAAGCTGGTTAATGTTTAATTCTGGATGTCTGGTGGAGAGTTAAAAGCTACAGGCAGGAAAAAGAAGGTAGGTACTTAAGGAATTTGAACTTGGAAACAGAATGGAGATAAATGAGAAATTTTGCTTGGGACTGACTGATCCAAAGTGACATTTTTCAAACACATACACAGAGAGAGAGAGAGAGAGGAAAAAAAAGTTATACTAAATATCATAGCTAAAGATTCTTATTTTTTTATTTTTTGTACCAGGGATTGTACCCAGGGACGCTTAACAACTAAGCCACATCCTCAGCTCTTTTTTATTTTTTATTTTGAGACAGGGATCTCGCTAAGTTACTTAGGGCCTCACTAAGTTGCTGAGACAGGCTTTGAACTTGTGATCCTCCTGCCTCAGCCTCCTGAGCCACTGGGATTACAGGGGTGTGCCAATGAGCCCAGCTAAAGATTCTTAAACAAACAATGTCAGACTAAAATAAAACTTTTGTAAAGAAGTGCATTAGCTGGAGTATGTAACTAACAAAATTCAATATTTCAATAGCGTAACACACACATGCACACACAAATAGTACTCTTGCTTTGATAAACATCCAGTTTTGTGTCAGGCCACTTTTCTGAACAACTCTTCTCCACACAATGATACAGGTATCCAAACTCCTTCCATTTTGTGGCATTTTGTCGTCCTGCCCCGCTCAGTTCCCCCAAGCCTGCTGCAGAAGAAAAAAGAGAAAGAATATATGGAAGACTTGTGGGAGTTCCCACATGCAGAGGCCCAGGGGATCCGGGTCTCTTTGGCTCACATTGCAATTCCATATGCTTTGCCTAACTGCAGCAGAGTCTGAGAAATGAATTTCATGGTACACCTATGTTTTGTGAATGTACACCAGAGGCATTGGAATTACCAATATTTCCCTTATTGTTTTATGTGTGATGTTACCTATCACTTTAACAAACTTGTTGCACATCTGCTCTAGACCAGGCATAAGTAGCGAGGGATGCAGAGAAATTTAAGTGCATATGAAGGAAAGGCAGCAAGTAGTTAGGGGCCTGGGCTCTGGAATTAGAATCCATAAGTTCAAATTCTGCCTCCATCTGTTTTTAGCCAAGTACCATCTTGGGCAATCAATTTAATCTCCATGCCCCCATTATCTCATAAATAGGGGTACTAGTGTGTGTGTGTGTGTGTGTGTGTATATATATATATATATATATATATATAGAGAGAGAGAGAGAGAGAGAGAGAGAGAGAGAGAACGCGCTTATATCTCTTGAGAGAAGATCCAGGCCATCCCAAGGCCAGCACACAAAAGTCACAGTGAGGGTCCTTGCATGCGTCACATGATCCAACCAGTTACCTTAGACCAAGTCCCAAAGTCAAAGTCTTTAGAGCACTGACACTATTACTTCAAAAAGATAGCTGCTACCCTCTTTCTTGTCATCATGAATGCCAGGCAACTTGCCTGACACTGCGTCTTCTAAAACTACCCTTCTTTTGTCAGAAGCAAGAAGCCTGAGAGCATTAAGACCTACCTTAAACAAATAAAAAATTTTTTAAAATAATTTTTTAAAAAAATAAAAAGTACAGCATCTAAAAATAAATAAATAAATAAAAAAGACCCACCTTAGGCTAAATTTGCCCAGATGAGGCAACCTAAGGGCAAACTCTTCCCTCAAGCACTGAGATAGCCTGGAGGAAGAAATGGCAGCCACTCTCAACTGTGGCTCGGAAAATCCTGTGTTAGGAACCCATGTTGACAGACAGTTCTCCCACATTCTTTCTCTGCTCATCAGGGTAAAAGTGACTTTGTTGTTGCTATCCATGTTATTAGCATAAAAAAAGAATAATATCATCAACAATAACAACCACATGGCACTTTATGGTTTCCAAAACATTTATACCAACATAGTATCTTTGTTCCAAGAAGGAAGGTGTACAGGGCAGGGGAGTTTATTCACCATGACTGCATTTCAGTTTCCTCAGCAAGGGTGTCAGTGACTTGTCCAAGAGCAGAATTGCAAATCAGAGCTGCCGACTCTTCCAACTTAGGCCAAAATTATAGCCAAAAGGAACATTTGGTCTCAGCATGGGTTACTTCATTGAAAAAATTCCTTTGGGCCCTGATAGCCCAATCCACCGTAAATATGTCTGTCCTCTGTATCGTGTCTTGATGATGGATGAGTAGATGAAACGGGTTATTGATGTGGCATTCGACACAAAGGAGGAGGTCAGGATAACAATACCAAGAATGAGGCACTGGACTCAGGTCAGAGGGTGAGAGACATTGAAGCCACTACCCTATTCCCACTGCACCTGGCCCCAAAACTGGACAATGAGAAACTTGAATTAAATGATCCTTAGACCCCTTACTCCAGGCAAACTTTCATCCTTGAACTCAGCCAAGTTTTGCACTTACTGCTAGGGACACAGCATAAGGAAAAGCAAGGCAGGCCCAATCCTTGCCACCATGGAACCTGCAGCCTGGCAACTCTATCCCTTACCCTTTAATCCTCTAACATCAAATTTCTTCCCCAAACCTCCACACACGTTCCAAGTGTAATAAGCTGTAAGGTCTTGAGTGAAAGTTTGTTCCTAACAGAGCATGGAAATTTTAATAGTGTCAATGCAGTCAGGCAGGAACAAGGAGGCTACAGGGAACTAAAGAGGAGGTTTCTAAGAGTCAGCTAAGGAGAGGACTGACACTCTTCTAATTTTCAGAAGGTAAAATCAGGTTCAGCATCCTTTTAGATACAGCTTTTTTTTCTTTTTCCTGTACTGGGACTTGAATCTAGGGCCTCACGTATGCTAGGCAAGCATTCATTTCCACTGAGCTACATCCCGAACCTTTTTATTTTATTTTGGAGACAGGGTCTCCCTAAGTTGTGAGACTGACCTGGTATTACAGGCCACGCCACCACACCCAGCCCCTTTTAGATATAAATGAGAGAAAAATCTAAACCAAGATGGACTTTGTTGGCTTAGATAACTGAGACTAGAAGTAGATCTGCCTTTAGGCACAACTGGATCAGAGTCCTGACTATGTTACGGATTCCTCTCTCTCTCCCCCTCCCCCCCACCCGCTTTCTCTCAAGCAGACTCTCCTCAATGGCTACAGCAATTCCAAAGCATCCAATGTTTTCTGTTCGAATACACTAGAAATGACCAAGAGTCTCTTTACCAGAATTCCCAGCAAACACCTGGCATCTCACAGGTTGTCACTGGGTCATGTGCTCATTTCTGAACCAATCCCAGTGGCCAAGGAACAGGATGTGATGATTGACTGAGATCTACATCCCAAGTCCAACTCCCTGGAACATGAGGAGGGAGTCACACATTCCAGATGTGAAGAATAGGCTGGTTCCCCCAGGGGGGACCCCTGGAGGTGTTTGAGGAAGGCTACTTGTCAGATTTGTGGTGCTCACCCAAGAGGCAGGATCTCTCATGTTCTGGGTTCAGGAATGGTTGTAAGGAATCAGTTACACCTGCAGAGAGAAAACCCCCTGAAAGTGTGGAAGGTTGGCAGCAATTCCTCCTGTCATCTCTAGAACACAAATCCCATTTCATGTTCCTTCAGAAGAGAATGGCTGCATCTTCCCTCCTTACTCTTCCTTGTTTATCAAACACATGATAGAACCATCTCTAAGGGTTCACAAAACCCAATAAACATCCAAGAAAATAACAATTAGATATCACAGTGCTGGCCTGTGTCTAAATAAGTTGTGTGGGTCTTATTGCATCTCACAAAATAAAGTTACCTGTTTCAAAAGAGAGACAAAGGGAGAGAGAGAAAAGAGAGGAAAAAAAATCGTCTGAGGTATCTTTGTCTTCTGGCAGCAGCCAAACATGATAAACAAGTAATGAAATAATTCAGTTCAAGTTGCACCTGCTTATACAATTCCCTCTCCCTCTGTGCAAGCAGATTACATGGACTTGGTTTTTTTCTAAATCAATGCACTGGATATAATGCTGTTATAAAGTAATTATCGACCCTGATGCTATTTGGGAGCCTAACTTCCAAGCTTGGTGGCTTTGGAGCATTTCTTCCTATCATGCAGGCCAACTCCTTGCAAGGACCCCAAATCCATTGCAAAGATCAAAAACATTTGATATTCAATCCTTTTCACTGCTTTTTAGCAGTGAAAGTTTGGGTCTCACTGACTTATTTTCATCAAGGGAAGATTCTAGGGAGAGTTGGTGAGTTAGTTAGGTTTTCATGGCCGTGACCAAAACACCTGACCAGAATAACTTAGAGGAGGAAAAATTTATTTTGAGCTCAGGGTCTCAGAGGTTGGGTCCACGATCAACCAACTCCATTGCTGTGGGCCTGAGGCAAAGCAGAGCACCATGGCACAAGAGCATGACAAGGAAAGAAAGCTGCTCAGTTCATGGTGCCAGGAAGAGACAGAGAGAAAGAGAGAGGAGATTCAGGGATAAAATATAAACCTTAATGGCATGCCCCCAGTGACCTGCTTCTCCAGCCACTCCCCACCTGCCTATGGTTGCCACCCACTTAGTCCACTCAAATTAGGATGGACTGATTAGGTCACAATTCTTACAATCTAGTCATGTCAGCCCTGAATATTCCTGCATTAATACAGGCACTTTGGGGAGACATCTCATATCCAAACCACAACATTTGGTAAAATACATGAATCCTCACTAGAAGACACACAATTGTCAAACCTTAGTGTATAACTTTCTCTGAAATTCACAACAAGCTATTGCAACTCATTTAAGTTGCATCTCTGCAGGGCTGGAGTTGTAGTTCAGTGGCAGAGTACTTGCCTAGCAAGCCCAAGGCCCTGGGCCCAATCCCCACCACTGAGAAGAAGAAGGATGGAGGAGGAGAAGGAGGAGGAGGAGAAAGGGAAAGAGATAAACAAGAAGATAAATTACATCTTCTGCAAAGCCCTTCAGTAATGCATAAGGGGATTTCTCAATTTTCTTCAAAAACAATCGTTTCCAAACCTATTTTCACTCCAATCTCAATGCCTTCTGGTAACTCCAACATAAATGCCTGACCAAGTCTAACACAAATGTCCTCTATTGTTTTTCACTCTTACTTAAAATAATATTTGACAGCACCCTGTTGAATGAGGAGAAAGGGATACTTAGATACGTGTCTACCATTCATAGTTACACATTATGGACAGAAGTGCTCAACCATTTTGCTGGAAGTATCAACTGGCACAAAATCTTTGAGGGTGATTTGGAAAATACCCCCCCCCAAAAAAAACCCAAATTAATGCATTTTTCCTTCTGACCTACAGCTTTGGTTTCAAGAAATTTATACCCTGATATTCTGGTATATGTTCAGAAAGAAGTGTGTGGATGGATATTTATTGTAACATCAATGTATACAATAGCAAAAGACTAGAAAGCATCCTAAATACTCATTATTGGGGAGGCGTTAAATAAGTCATGGTGCATTCACACAAAAACATATTTTGCAGCCATTAAAACCAACAAGGCTATTTTATATGTATGGATTTAGAACAGACTTTAAGATGTGCAACTAAATAAAAAGACAAAGTGAAGAACTGTATATGGGATGCTGCCATTTGAGGGAGGAAGAAAGCAGAACTCCTATACATATAAATAGAGACAATCTCTGAGAAGATACACAGGAAACCATTTCCATTGGCTCCCTTTACAGGAAGTAAAGAGACTGGGGACCATTGTAGAGGAATATTCATTTTTCATTCTACACACTTATGTGCAGTTCAAGCTAACTATTGAAAAATCTAACATAAATAAAATAAGCAAAAAAATACTTATTCTTAAGAAATATCAATATATATTCACTATGGAGAAATCATAAAAGAAGAATAAAAGAAAAGAAAGACTGGTCAAACATAATCCTTTCAGATCCTTCAAGGAATTATTTCAATAATTCCAAGAATTGTTTCATACTCTTCAAGACCCATTTCTATGCATTTTAATAAAAAGTGGATTATATTGGTGATTACAAACCTACATTATAGTTTTATTAAAAGGATTAAATGAGTATACATATAAAGGTGTTATTATCTGCTTCATAGTGTTCTGATATAAACATATACATAATAAATATAAATTCATAATAGTAAATGGTTTATCATTTTTTTCAAGTAAAATATTACAAATAACTTTTAGTATTAATAAATATTCATCTAAAGCATCTTTCTTTTTAAACTAATAAACCTTACCTTTCAAAGCAGTTTTATGTTCACAACAAAATTGAAAGTACAGAGAGTTCCCATATAACCCCTGTCTATACCCGTGTACAATCTCTGCCACTACTGACACTCCCACACTGCAGTCCTAATCCCACACCATGTTTTGTCTTAATCAATGAACCTGAATTGATACAAAGTCATCAAAGTCCGAGTTTACTTCAGGCTTGCTCTTGGTATACATTCTGTGAGTTTATACCAATGTATAATGGACACCCCCCATTGTATCATACTGAATAGTTTCACTGCCCTAAAAATCCACTGTGCTCTACCTATTTGTCTCTCCCTCCCCCAATTCCTGGCAACCACTAATCTTTTCACTGACTCTGTAATTTTTCATTTTCCAGAATATATTTAAGTGGGAGCATACAGCAAGTCTAACACGAATAATCTCTATTCTTTTTCAAAAGAAGCCTTTTGAGTTTTACTTACTAATAGGCATTTAAGTTTCCTCGATGTCTTTCATAGCTTATTCTTTTAGCACTGAATAATATTCCATGTACCAAAGTTTATTTATTCACCCACTGAAGAACACCTTGGTTACTTCCAAATTTTGGCAATTTTGAATAAAGCTGCTATAAACATCCATGTGCAAGGTTTTATTTGGACATAGGTTTTCAACTCCTTTGGGTAAATACCAAGGAATTCTGGCTCATGGTAAGAATATGTTTAGTTTGTAAGAAGCTGTCAAATTGTCTTCCTAAGTGGGTATATTTTTCAGCAATTCAGTATTAACATATGATGTTGTGTATCTTTTCGTGTGTTTATTTGTCATCTGTATATATTCTCTTGTGAGGTGTCTGCTCAGGTCTTTTGTCCATTTTTTATCTGGATTGTTCACTTTCCTATTATCGAATTTCAAGGATCCTTCACATATTTTGTCTTTGGTCAGATATGTCTTTGAAAATATCTTATCCAAGTCAGTGGTTTATCTTTTCATCTGCTTGACATTGTCTTTCACATAGCAGATGTTTCATTGAAGACCAGCTATCAATTATTACTTTCATAGATCATGCCTTTGATGTTGTATCTAAAAAGTCTTTGTTGCCAGGCTTGGTGGCCATAATCCCAGTGGCTCAGGAGGCTGAGGCAGGAGGATTGAAAGTTCAAAGCCAGTCTCAGCAATGGTGAGGCACTAAGTAACTCAGCAAGACTCTTCTCTAAATAAAATACAAAATAGGGCTAGGGATGTGGCTCAGTGGTTGAGTGCCCCTGAGTTCAATCTCCAGAATCTAAAAAAAAAAAAAATCATTTTCATACCCAACTAGATTGTCTCCTGTTATTTTCCAGAAGTTTTTCTATTTTGTGTTTTACATTTAGGTCTGAGACCCATTTTTTAGTTAATTTTTGTGAAGGGTATAAGTTCTACATCCAGATTCCTTTTTTGTGTGTGTATGGATGTTCCAGCATTGAAAACATAATACTGGATTGATTTTTCTCCTTTATCAAAGATCAGTTGACTATAATTGTGTGGGTCAGTTTCTGCTTTCTCTGTTCTACTCCCTTGATCTACTTGTTTGTTCTTTCACTAAACCATACTAATGATTACCACAGCTTTACAATAAGTCTTGAAGTTGTGGAGTGTCAGTGCTCTGGTTTTCTCTCATTCAATATTGAGTTGGCTCTTCTGAGTCTTCTGCCTTTCCATATAAACTTTACAATCAGTTCATTAATATATACAAAACAGTGTGCTGACATTTGGATTGGGATTACATTCAATCTACAGATAAATTGTGAAGAACTGACATCTTGATGCTGTTGAGTCTTTCTATCCATGAACATGGTTTATCTCTCCATTTATTTAGTTCTTTGATATCTTTCATCAGAGTTTTGAAATTTTCCTTATATAGATCTTATACATATTTTCTTAGATTTTTTTTACCTAAGTATTTCCATTTTGAGGGCTGCTTATGTAAGTGGTAGTTTTTTGGGGGAGTTGCATATGTAAGTAATAGTTGTTTTTAGTTTCAAATCCCACTTGTCCATTTGTGGTATATAGGAATACCGTTGACTTTTGTATATTGTTTGCATCTTGCAGCCTTGATATAATTGTTTATTAGTTCTGAGAAGTCTTTGTTGATTGTTTAGATTTTTTTATAGAGATGATCACATCATCAAAAAAATCATTTTTCTTCCTTACCGATTGTATCTTTTTAAATTTTATTTTCTCATCTCATTGTATTAACTAAAACTTTCAGTATAATGCTGAAAAGCAATGGTGACAGAGGGCACCCTTGCTCCTGATCTTAATGGGAAAGTTTTCAGTTTCTCACTATTACATACAATGTACTTCTGTTTTTACTTTTTAAGCAGTTGCTTAAAAATATAAGTTTATATAAGTTTATAACTATTCCATATCCGCTTTCAGATCATACTACATCACTTCATATGTAGAGCAAGTATCTTAACAAAATATTTCTGATTCTTCCCATCTGTCCCTATTTTATTGCTGTTCATTCATTTATACATAAGGAAACATAAGCATATATATATATATATATATATATATACACACACACAACACACATATGCTTACATAATCCACAGCACTGTTGCTATTATTATGTTGAGCAAATTGTTGCCTGTAAGATCAATTAAGAGTATGCAAAATAAATGGTTTTTTTTCTTCACTTATTCATTTTCTGATGCTCTTCCTTTCTTTGTGTTTATCTATATCATTTTTCTTCTCTCTGAAGAATTTCTTTTAACATTTCTTGCAAGACAGATCTATAGGCAACAAATTTTTATTTGTCTGAGAAAGTCCTCATTTCCTTTTCACTTTTGAAGGATAACTTCACAAGGTACAGAATTCTAGATTTGTAGTTTCTTTGTCTCAACATTTTAAATATTTCACTAGTTTTTTTTGCTTGCATGGTTTCTGAGGAGAAGTCCAATGCAATTTTTATCTTTATACTTGTGTAAGTAAGAATTTTTTTATCTCTGTCTTTCTTTCAGGCTTTTTTCTTTATGTTTGATTTTCTATATTTTGAAAATTATATATCTAGCTTCATTTTTTCTGCTATTTATCATGAGCTTTCTGGATCTGTAGTTCGGCATCTGACATTGATTTGGGGAAAATTGTCAGTCATTATTGCTTCAAATATTGCCGATGTTCTTTCATGGTATTCATAATCTATTGTTATGGTTTGGATGTAAGGTGTCCCCCAGAAGTTCACATGTGAGACAATGCAAGACAGTTCAGAGGAAAAATGATTGGGTTGTGAGAGTCTTAACTCAATCAGGGAATTAATCCTCTGACAGGGATTAACTAAGTGGTAACTGAAGTGGTAGGGTATGGCTGGAGAAGGTGGGAATTGGGGCATAGCTTTGAATACATATTTGTTTCTGGAGAGTGGAGTCTCTGCATCTTGATCACTGTAATGAGAGCTGCTTCCCTCCACCATCCTCTCCCGCCATGATGTTCAGCCGAGCCCTGCAGATTGGAGCCAGCTTTCTCTGAACAAAGACCTCTGAAATTGTGAGCCTTCAAACTCTTCCTCCTTTATAATTGTGCTGGTTGGGTCCTTTAGTCACAGTAGCAAAAAAGCTGACATCTATGAATGTTACACATTTTGTACTGTATCCAAAGTTCTTGGATAGTCTGTTCTAGGGGAGCCTTTTTTCAGTCTTTTTTCTCTTTCTTTTTCAGCTTTGGAGACTTGTATTGACATATCATCAATCTCAAAGAGTCTTTTCTCAGCCATGTCCAATCTACTAATGAGCCCATTAAAATAATTCATTTTATTCACAGTATTTTTAATCTCTGACACTTCTTTTTATTATGTCTTAGAATTTCCCTCTCTTTGTTCACAGTATCCATCTGTATTATCATCTTGTCTGATTTTTTCATTAAAGCCTATAGCATATTAAACATAATGTTTTATTTTATTTAACATTTCTGCCATATCAGACTCTTTCTTAATCTAGTGCTTTTTTAGTCTTTTCAAACTGTCTGATTTGCTTTTTGGCATGCTAGGTAATTTTTTTGTTCAAATGTGGACGTGATGTATTAGGAGAAAGGAACTGTGGTAAATTGACCTTCAGTCACAAATTAAGGTCTGGGGAGAGGGGAGGTACTCTGTGATCCTAGGATAAAGTCTCAAAACTTCACCAGTGCTTCTCAGGTTTTTTTACTCCCTGCTTGGGTAGGACAGGATGACTAGAATGGGCTAGATGGGTATTTCGCTCCCCCTAGGTGGAAGGATAGAGGGAATGGTATTATTTCCCTTTTCCCACCCAGAAGGCTAGAACCTGGTAGAGTTGGGTATTTCCTTATCCCCAGGAAGACTAAGCTCTGATAAAACCCCAGAAAATTAGACTCTGGTAAAATAGTTCCTCTCGACAATAGACCTTATTAAAAAATAACAGAATGCTCTGGTATATTTCAAAATTATTCCTTTTCCCCTTCCCCTGCTGGAAGCACAGGGGATTCTTTTCTCTGATATTCACCATGATAAATTTATGGAGCTCTTGGAAGGAATACTCTCAAAAGTACAGCAGCACCCATGACTAGGTCCTCCTGGAGTTTTCAACTCAGAGTTGTTCACACTGAGTCACTAGCAATTTGTCAATAACGGTTTGGGATTTCCTCCCCCACCACTGGGTCCCATGGAAGTTTCTGCTTGTGGGCTTCTGCTGCAGTAAATTGTGGCTCTCTGTATCCACCTGTCTCTCCAATTTAAGAGGCAGTGGTTTCCCTGTGACCTTGTTTCTCTGATGGATCTTAGAAGAGCTGTTGATTTTTGAGTTTGCTTAGCTTTTCACTTATTGTTAGGCTAGAATGGTGATTTCTGAGTTCCTATTTGTCAGACCTTAAGTCCAAAAAGCATCATTTTTAATTTATATCCTATATTTTATCCACTTCTCTTGTGCCTAATAGGATTCTTTCTCCTTTATACAAATTCAAAGACCACTTAAAGATTTCAAGGTGACCTAGTTGAATTTGCCTCACTTACCCCTTATTTTCCCCTCTGTTTCCTCAAATATAATTGACTAGATTTGCTTCTGAAGACTGACTTTAGAACCAGAGACTTCATGAGAATACAAGCTTCACCAAGGAGTTAGAAGATTTAGCTGCCTGCCATTGAAATTCAACATATCTTGTCTTCCTTAATTCTCATAAAATACTTTAATGTCCCATTGATTGCCAACTCAACTGTTCTAACCACTACCTAGGACCTACATGGTAGATAGCGAGTTTTATAAGATATTATGCCATTTAATTGCATGATAATATTATGATCAGAGTGGCAATATAAATGAGGCAGTAAAAAGCAGTTGTGAATGATTAAATGTCAAGGACTAAGAAAATACTTTGGAATGACACTGAAGCATCGTATAACTTTAGAAAGACTCCCTTCAATTTTGGACATAGGCAGGCAATATATTTGATGAGAATCCTATATTCTTGTTCAATTCAACTGCTGAAACCAAACCTATATTTTTTATAAAGGTTCACCAGTTTTTAGATTCTGCTAAAGTGAAGCTCAGCTGGAGTATTTCTTTTCACCGTTTCCACTGCCTGAGGCTTCACACTAAAAGAAAGGGGGGGGGGTCCTCTTCTCTTAAAGTTTGAAAGTTTTACATAGAGACGCTCTTGTTTCTCCATTTTTCTACTCTACTGATCACAGAATCCGTCCTGCTACCACATGTCCTTCAGCTCCTGGCCTGAGGAATCCTTCAGGAAAGAATCCTACCCATCACTCTCCTGTTCTTCCCCCTGCGGGTCTAGATAAGCAAGCTTCCTTAGGAAGCCATCACAAAGACATGACAGAAATAACAAGGAGAGTGGCCAAAGTCTGCTCCTTTCAGTTAGGAATTGAGGTCCTCAGCCTATCTTGGCAGAGACTTTATAAAAAAAAAAAAATGTCTCATGCATTCATCCAATCAAACAGATTCTGAGCACCTGTGTAAGTCAAGAGCAGGGTCAGGAGTAGAAGCAGAAATGTGAAGATGAGTAAGCTACCACCCTGCTTCAGATTAGTAGAGGGAGGGAAAGCAAGGGTCCAGCGAATGGGGCAACCAGGGAGAAATCTACCATCAGGAGTCCTCTTTGTGCATCCAGAACCCTGTTTCTGTTTGGAGGGGATGCTTTGATGGGCTGCTTGAGATGTGAGCAGGAACAAGAGTGATCCCTGAGGATCACTCTTCAAGGCTGGCTTCCAGAGGCATGGGGTAAACAGACGCAGGAGAGGGACCCTGATCTCCATTACAGAGGAGAAAGGAGTCAGCCAATCCGGTGCCTGCTGGGAAAGGGCAGGGAGAAAAACAAATCAGTTAGCCCTCAGAAGTCTGGTTATGCAGGGATTTAGCACACAAGTTCCCTGAGACAAGGAGGGAACTGTAGGCTTTGGAGGTACCACCCCCTCCTCCTAGATTCCCACAAAAATGTCTTTGTATGTGTGTTCTTTTAGATAATCACAAAGTAAGGAGAATCGCCTGTGAGTTTGAACAACCACATATCTTTAGACACCTAGGGCTGCTGTAGCAAAATACCATAGACTGGGTGGCTTAAAAACAATAGGAATTTTTTCTCAAAGTTCTGGAGGCTGGAAAGTTCAAAATCAAAGTGCCAGCAGAGCCAGTGTCTGGTGATGTCCTTCTACCAGGTGTTCAGACAAATATCTTCTAATTAGATCTTCATAGTTAAAAGCAAAGAGAACCAGCTTTCTGGACTCTTTAGAAGAACACTAATCCCATTTGTGAGGGCTCCATCCTCAGGATCTTATCAATCCTCAAATGCACCATATCCAAATATCATTACATGGAGGATTAGGATTTCAACATGTGAATTTGAAAGGGATACATACAGAGAAAACTATAAGGTTTACCAGAAACAGGCAGACGAAGAGACAAGCCTTGAGAATTCAGGGGACAAATGTTTCTTTCAGGTGGAAATTGAGGCAGACTTCATGAGGAAGTGGTATCTAGTATGAAAGAGCAGAAGGATTTTGATGTTGGGTGAGGGGAGTGGGTAGGCAGACAATGGATGATGTACCAAGGGCAGAGAAGGGTACCAGCAAAGGTACTGGGGAAACAAGTCTTATGTAAGGACTACTCTTGCTCCAGCTCACTCAGCCCCCTTCTCACGACTTCTGTCAAACCATGTAATGGTCCATTTGCTTTGTACAGCTACTGCAGATTCATATTATTCACAGACAGCAGCTAGCAGGAAGGTAATTAGGATACAGAAAGACACAAGGTAACTTTAATCTTTCTAAAGAGCTGCCCATACCTCCCCAGAGCCAACAGCTCATTTTTATTCTTCATCCACTCAACTCCCAGAACTGATCACTAATGCTGGCTGTTTGGCAGAGGGCAATCATGCGTGCCTCATAGCGCTGGCCGGCTTCCATGTGTTTATGAAGACTAAACTCACCCCTGTTTACCTCCCCTTTCCTCCATCTCTGTCACGTACACCATTGTTTTCAGAGCCCAAGACAGGGTTGCATCTTAACACAAACAAAAGAAGGGAGTATTCACTTTAAACCCGCGTGCGTACTCTGTGATGACCTTCAGAGATTTTTGAAGGTCTCTCCAGTTCCCACAGAGGCCAGAGCACCAGGACAGACTGCTAAAGGTGCAAACTTCCTGGCATGGTGTTAGCTCTTTGTCAAATGAGCCTAGGTGGGCTTACACCTCTGCCTCATCTTCAGCCAACTTTCCCCTTTCCTACCACCAGTGCTTTGCCATCTTTTATGATCGCACCTATTTAGTTCCTCTTATAGCCTCAAGAAGCAACATTCCAGCCAGTTGCGGTGGCCCACGCCTGTAATCCCAGCACCTCAGGAGTCTGAGGCAGGAAGATCACGAGTTCAAAGCCAGCCTCAGCAAAAGTGAGGTGCTAAGCAACTCAGTAAGACCGTCTCTAAATAAAATAAAAAATAAGGCTGGGGATGTGGCTCAGTGGTCAAGTGTCCCTGAGTTCAATCCCGAGAACAAAAAAAAAGAAGGAGGAGGAGGAGGAGGAGGAGAAGGAGGAGGAGGAGAAGGAGGAGGAGGAGGAAGAGGAAGAAAAGGAGGAGGAAGAAGAAAGAAGCAGCAGCAACATTCCTGAGAATATAGAATAAGTCTGGAGAACGGTGTTCTGGTCCCTGCCATCCCCCTCTTGCTGTGTGTCCTTGGGCAAGGCAACATTCTTTCTGAATCTCCAGTTGTTCATCTGTAAAATGAGAGGGGAATACAAAGTCGCTATCTCATGCCCTCCTTACAGTAAGTTTTCTCAATCATGATCCTATCAACATTTTGGGCCAGGTGATCCTTTGTCGTGGCTGTCCTGTGCACAGGATATTTGGCAATATTATACTCCCACTGGGTCACGTTCCTCACAACAAAAACACTCAGGGTCTCTCCAGGGGAACTGGGCTGCATGAAATAACCACACAAGAGACAGAGAAACCTTTTCCTTTGGGGGTGCTGTGATGGCTCCTCTGACTTTAAGGGTCCACAGAAAGAGAGAGAGAGAATTCGTGCTGAACCCTTTTATTGAGGAGAAGCCATTCAAATGAGGCAAGGGGTCAGGTTGCAGGGGGTTGAGTCTAGCTTCCTGATGTCTGCTGTCAGCAGGTTGACTGACATCTAGGAAGTCCACACCCAAAAGCAGAGCAAGAGAAGGGGACACACAAAGGGCTTTTCTGTGGAACATTCTATCCCAACAGGGCCAAGGAGTAATATCACAAAGGAATAGGTGAGCGTACGTAACTCAATCTATGGGGTGACAAGCCTATGTCTGAAGATGCGTCCTCAACCTCTGGGACCAGGGCAATGTCCAGGTCACTACAAGATGTAGTGAAGGTCAGAGCCTCTCCTGCTCAGGGAAGGAGAATGCAAATCATTCAGACTGGCTCCCCACACCACCTCAAAGCCAAACACCCACTAGGGGCAAAATTGTTCCCAAATGAAAATCACTCCCTCACAACCACCTTGAGGAAATAAAGCAATGGCCAGGTTTGCAGGACAGACATTTGGGAAATTAGAAAGAATGATCTGGGAGTGAGGACATCCTTCCCCAGATGGCCAGGCGGAGGGTTTCATTCTTATAAAAAGCAGACAGACCCAGAAAAAAAGATGAATGTGGAGGATGACGAGTGTTTTGTAACCTGTTAGGGTTTTCTCTTGGGGTGGGGGTGGGGGCACTGGGGATTGAACCCAGGGGTGCTTTACCACTGAGCTACATTTCCAGCCTTTTTTCTTAATTTTTGATTTTGACCCTTGTTAAATTGCTGAGGGTCTGTCACTAAATTACTGAGGCTGGCCTCAAACTGGTAATCCTCCTGACTCAGCCTCTTGACTCACTCTCTTACAGTCATGCACCATCACATCTGGCTGATAAGATTCTCTTTAACAGAGAGGATAAATGTTGGTTTATTTCTGAAGTTCCTAAAGACAAACCCTCCTTTACTAGAATAGTAACCCTCTTCCAAATTATAAATCCATTTTTTTGGTGTCTAACCAGAGGAATAGAAATTCTTTCCATTAACCAGAACTGTGGCCCTGTTTCTTACAAAACAGTAACTATATTTTACCTAAAGAAAAAAAAAATATTGACTTGAATGAGATGCCCATTATAAACTATTGAGGGATTAACATTTGACTAATACCATATTGTTCTATTGAAATATAATTTTCAAAGAGATAAAATCCTGACTCTCCTGCAAACATAAAATAAACCCGTCAAAGATTTCATTCAACTCATTAATTAAGAGAAGCAGTAAGATGTTAAAACCTATCAAATGAGAATGTGAGGAAAGGGCATTTTAAGTCACTTAATAAAGGAACATTAAGATATGGCCACTATGTTAGATATAAAATTAGTCCATGCCTTCAGAGCCAAATACGATAATCTTTAAGGTCAGCTTTTCCAATTGTTAGGAGTTATTTGCCTCTCAACCAGACCAAAAGCCACAAGTTCATCTCTGCCTTAAAAACTTTAAATTACTATAAAAATTGTAAAATAGCCTAGTAAACAGAAAGTCAATGAATCATACCAACCAACCCACCACAGTACTGAAAACACCAGTCTCTTTTACCTATTTCCAAATATGGACCCAATCTCTTTTATTTTTATTGGTGAATGATAATTATACATAGTAATGGGATTCATTGTGAGATTTGGTCCATTTCATTACTCTGTACTCCCCTCTCCCTCCACTGGGTCCCCTCCTTCAGCCTACCTATCTATTTTCATAAGATCCTCCTTTTTTTATTTATTCTTTTTTCTCTCAAGCTTCTTACAGAATGAATGAATGCTGCCTTGGTAGGCCCTGGGCTGCAATGACAAATCACCTCTGCCCCTGCCTCCAAGGATTCAACTCCACAACGAGAGCAGACACACAAAAGTCAATCACAATTGTGTCTCAGGGGTTGGGTAAAAGTGGGAACAAATCCATCTAGAATATTTACAAATTGTTCAGGGGAGTCTATATTGGCACAATTCTGGGAAAACGAGGAATAATGCTTAACAACTGTAGAGAGAAGGGGCCTGACCTCATAAACTGTGGAGGGAACACATTCACTGTCAAAATTGTTTGACAAGAAATATAAAGGTTTGAGTACAAAATGATAACCAGATATAATTAAACATAATAATATAAATATAAACAGGAAAAAAAAGAGATATTAAAAGGCCATTATTCACATAGGGGTATTAATAGATGTCTAGTTCAGATATATAGTGAAATATAGTTTTTTTAATATTGATTTTTATAGATAAACATCAGTAATCAAATATAAACAGCTAAAAAGAGGTTGTCTCTGGTGAACTTGAGAGAAGGGAGAAGCTGCCCCAGAAAAAGCAGAGGACACAGGAAATATGTTAAAGCTTGCTGCAGGGGTCCAGGAAAGCTCTATGACTGACAAACAATTGAGATGAAGCTCAGTGGCTGATGGGAGTTAGTGATTTTGCAACTGGACAGTTGGGGGAAAGCATTTGGGTCTAAAGGAACAGCCTGTGCAGCAGCCCAGAGTCAAGAAAGAGCAAGGTGTTAAAGCCTGGGATGTGGGGCCAGACAGGCATGCACTGGACCACAGAGATCTTGTGGTACACAAAACAAATCTAAATTTACCCTACAGCCACAGGACACTATACAAATGCAATTGGTGCTATTGTTTCTCTGATTCTGCAGGAATGAAAGTGACCTTAGGAAAATGAGACAATAAAATGCCCTTTCTTAGAGAGGAGGCAGAGCCTAACATCTTTGAATGTTCCTTATGAATCATCTCTATTCCCAGGGCAATGCAGAGTCAGTTCCTGACCTCTGAGCTTCAAGAATGCCTTTTGTGGGAGTGCGGAAGATGGCGGCGAATGGAGTGCATCACCCCCGTGTACCGCGTCACTGCGCGGGAGAATGACGAATTAGAATGGCCAAAAGCTATCTTGTTAGGAATTTCCAGCAAAATTGGGGTGCACCAAAACCTAGAGGAAGGATTTCCATCGCCCGGGGATCGGTTACTGGGGCTCAACCACGAGTGAACTGTCCGCCCGGAGATTCAAGCTGCTTATTCAGCGGCCCTCCCCGCTGCTAGATACTGCAGCATGCTGGGAAACAGCGTCCCTAGAAACAGCGAGATAGCAACGCAGAGAAACGGTGCTGCAGATTCTGTGGGCTCCTGCCGGCTGTGCCCTCACTGTGCTCCGGGCTGAGTTCTGGGTTTGAGACGGGGAAGGAAGCGGTCTAGTTATATCCTCCACACCAGCCAGCCCACTGAGGAAGCCAGCGGCCACCATCTTGGAGAGCTGACGTCACCATCGCCAGTTTTCGACAGATTGCAGCAGCAATAGAACAGGTCTGTGTCATTTAGACCATCTCCCATACAGTGGGGAAATCACAGAAAATCTCTCCCTGGCTTTCCGGGGGCGTGATTAACAGAGTGAACGTGAATAGACACGTGGGGAAAGGTAAAGGCATCTGACCTCCAACTCCCCCCTCCCACCAGCGGCGAAAACGAAACTCTCACCAGCTCTCGGAGGAGAGGCTAGTGGAGGGAATCAAAACAATAAGGTGCCGGTTCCCAAAAGCCGCGCTCCACATCCAGGAAACTGCAGGCACAGAGTGTAGCTTGAATTGCTGAGAGGTATCACACTAGGAAAGGCCTGGCTGACAGGAGAAACCAGGGGACTAGAAACCAGGAATAAACCTAAGCTAACAGGTTTTGAGAGACACCAGGTGGGGAGGAGGGAGCAGCCTCACACGGATTGTTTTCTACAGCCGGAGGGCAAAATCTTGGCCGGGAAGGCACAGCACCACCTACTAGAAGCGAAGAAAATAGAAGCCTAACAGTGTCCCTTTTTTCTTTTTTTTTTCTTTTTTTAATTTTTTTGTTAAATTTTTTAATTTAATTTTTTTTCTTTTCTATAATTATATTAATATTTTTTAAATGTAATTTTTATTTTACTGCATTTTATTATTTTTTTATTATCATTTCTTTTTCTTTTCTATTATTTTCTCTTTCTTTCCCCTCTCCCTCTCTCTTTCTTGGTTTGCTTCCTTACCTTTTCCCCATCTTTCCTCTTAAGCATGACCACCCAGATTACGTACAACTTACTAAATGCAAATAGATGAATACTACGAATCATTCCATAGTCCGCCTAAGCCCTTAACTACTCCCAAGTACTCCTGTCTATTCTCTTGTTAATATCCGCCTGCATTTGAGCAACCCACCAAAGAAGCTAACATATACCATCAAATCGCCCGACCTCAACATAAAATCCTAAGTTCAAACCTCAATTCTATACATGCCATCAAATTCTGTAGGCCTTAAATGAAACTAATGAATTTACCTTAAATCACAATTAAATCCAACATCTCTAAACATTGTCTCCCAACACAAAGGAGAGATATTGGAACTATAAAAACCAAAAATTTTTAAAGAAGAAAACAGAAACATAGCAGTCAAACAGAGTTGGAAAGTAACATGAGCACCATGAAAAAACAAGGGAAAAAAGGGATTACAAACAATGCAGGACAACTTAAATTCACAGGAGAACCTAGAGGCATCAGAAAAATGGACAGAGAAAGAACTCAAAGCATACCTAACTCAGATGGAACGGAATCTTAGAGAAGACATTAGACAGCAAGTCCAAACAATGAAAGTATACTTTGAAAATGAATTAAATAGGCAAATTCAAATGGCAAAGAACGAGCTCTACCAGGAGATAGAGATCTTAAAAAAAATCAAACAGTAATCCTAGAAATGCAGGAAACCATAAACCAAATTAAAAACTCAAATGAGAATATTACAAATAGACTAGATCAAATAGAAGTCAGAACATCAGATAATGAAGACAAAGTGTATCAACTTGAAAAGAAT